>NC_137775.1:186721754-186810071 GCF_963455305.1 Plecotus auritus | reverse complement strand
CTCTGAAATCAATAAAAAGCATATTAAAAAAAAAAAGTACAGAGTTATCTAGCACAGTATTCTAAGGAAAAGGCATGTTTAAACTGCTTAGCTGTTAGCAGGTTAAATATTTTTTTTAACTTTTTATTATTTTTTTAAATATATTTTTATGATTTTTTACAGAGAGGAAGGGAGAGGGATAGAGAGTTAGAAACATCGATGAGAGAAAAACATTGATCAGCTGCCTCCTGCACACCCCCCACACTGGGGATGTGCCTGCAACCAAGGTACATGCTCTTGACCGGAATCGAACCTGGGACCCTTGAGTCCGTAGGCTGACGCTCTATCCACTGAGCCAAACCGGCCAGGGCAGCAGGTTAAATATCTTGACCACTGACTGGATTCGTCTACACTAATAAACAGTCACTCTACCAGTTAAGGCTGAATTTGAAGACGTCTCATCCGAGCCTTTAGCACTTGCCCTGGCAAACCAACCCTGCACCATTCAAACTGGGTATTTAAAATGCTGAGAACAGAAGCCCTGAAAACTTCAGGTTTTTAAAAAATGCATAACCTGGTGTCGTAGATTTGTCTTTAGAGTGAGACTGCAGACACGTTTCTCTATTGACTTCTTCTTTGGGCCGAACTGTCTGGGATTCGGCTGGTTTCCCGGTTGGTTTTGATACCTCAGTTTTCAAAGGACTAGCAGGAGTTTTTTGAAGTCGCTCAGGTTTTCGTACCTCACAACTGTTAGCATTGGTGAGAGATATAGAAGCTTTCACAGGGGAAGCAGCAGCTTTCTGAAACATGAAAACGCTTAGGATAAATACAGCCCTCACCGATACCTAAAGACAGTCCCAGAACAGACAACGCGAAGTCCACTGCTTGGTAGCCTATGTGAACTCATGAAAAAATGTTGTTGTTACCTGAGGATCAAGCCAATGTGACAGGTTTGAAAAAAAAAATCAACTTGGAAAATGCTGCAATTCGGATTATACTGTATAGTTCAGCCTGCATAATGGAGCGATGGGTAATTCAGTAGGAGGGACAGAGTCACTATTTTAAAAAACAATAGCATCACACTATTACGTTTATGATATTAACTGTGTTCAACTGAATTACATATTTTTGTATTTTATTAAGTCAGTATTATGTTAGCATAATCATATCACTGGCCAGTGTGGCTCAGCTGGTTGGCTGGTTGAACATCGTCCTGTGCACTGAAAGGTCGCCGGTTCAATTCCCGCGTTGTGGGTTCAGTCCCTGGTCGGGGTGCTATGGGAGGCAGCCAATGCACGTTTCTCTCTCCCTTTAAAATAAATAAAAACGTATGTGTATTTTTATTGTATCGTGTACTGACGACTTATGATAATAAACGAAGCCCTCACTCCGTGCCAAGCACTGTGCTAAGTGCTCCATGCACGTGACCTCGCTTCACCTCCCCAGGACCCTTTCCTAGGTTCTGCAGGACCAAGTGCCTAGTCCAAGGCCACTCTCCTCGTGAAGAGGCGGGGCTGGGACTGTGTGCAGCCTGATTCCAATCCCAGCTCTACACTCCAAGACGATGCCCAGTACACAATGTTCTTTTTCTTTTTGTGGTTTTTTAAGATTATTATTTTTAAAGGCTGAGGCAGCACATGCACAAGGGAACCTTTCAAAAGGACGGACATGAAAGCACCGGACCCACCGCTGACAAGTGCCACCTGGTCCCTATGGCTACTGGGGGTCAGAAAGACGCACCCTGACGGAGAAAGTCATTTCCAGGGCTCTCCCTGACGAAGGGCTCCGTCACGTCACGGTGTGCACTTTGGAGCTGCACTGGTTCTTAACTGCTCACTTACCTTGGGGTGGGGGTACCCAAATTATGACTTTTATTTCTATGAAACCATATTCTAACAATAACATAGAACACTGCAGATATGTTATAAAAATACACACCTACACATGAATGTACATGACCTCCCATAACACAGCAGCAAGGCTTTCTGTACTGAAAGTTGTGTGTACTCACCGCAGAGCTGGAGACGGCACCCTTAGGCAAGGAGGCGGCCGCGGCTCTCGAGGCCGGCGCTTCACTCAGAGCGGCATTGCCACCCCTTGGGGAGCAGCATGCGGCTTCCTGCGCAACACTGCTGCCATTGATGCCAGCAGATGCTCCGCTCGCCGAGGAAGCTCCGGATAAACAAGTGGTACCAGGCTGTCCTCGGGCACTGTTCTGCTTTGCCGATGAGTGACTGACATCATCTTCCCAGGAGCAAATAGTGGCAGCAAGGTTGGCCAGACGGCCCCTCCTCCCAACGGGCGTTGCTGAGGCTTCTGCTGGTTTGGGGGGGGAGGCGGCCTTGTCCTCCGCTGGCAGCGCTGGGATGAGTGAGCCTTCAGGGGTATCATCTGGAAATGTTGTCAGAAAAAGGATTCACGACCACGCTCCAGAGACACATGTACAGTACGTGCACATCCAGCACCCCTCCATTCAGAATTGCTAATGAGGTTAACAGGCTTAGAACTAGTCCAACGCTCTTGTATGCATGAGCGCACCGAGCTGTTTAAATGTGACAACATCTTTTCAAATCCGATGACACTTAATCCAAATTAAAAAAAGAAAAACAAAACTTTCTTAACCAACTACCTTCCTCCTTTTGGCTAAACCCCAGATAACACACTGCAGATAACACACCTGACGTTGAAACTGCAAAACATGCCCCTCCTCAGTGCGGTGCCTGCAGCACGCCCCACACCTGGTAAATACACTACTGATAAGCGAACTATGTGCAAGTGACCGTCCGGGGATATAGATAAAGCAAAGCAGGTGCCTTCATGTGTTAGCTGATAAATACGATTTTCAGCATACCAAGGTGAAGCTTACTGACAGACTTAAGGGACATCCCATCCGTGTCACTCATACCTGTCACCTCGTCGTTATCCCAGTGGCGCCGCTGGGCTGCCAGCTTCTGCATCCGTGTTTTAACCGAGGAGGCTGCACAGGCCTCCGGTCTGGCGTTCAGCACTCTCTGCAGGCCCAGCAGCGATGGAGCCGGGGCCTGTGGCTGCGCCTGAGGGGACACAGGACTTGGAGAACAAGGTTTGGCAGAAGCTGACTCAACCGGTTGTGCGTTTTCCAAGTTAGAGACTTCTACTTCAGGGTTGTCAGAACAGCGTTTTTTTGATGGCGATGGTTTTGTACAAGATTTCTCTAGATTAAAAAGGGGAAAATTTTCAAAACTCCATACTTCCTCATAGCACAAACAACTTGCCAGAGGTACTTCACAACTTAATAAAACACCATGTTTCTCTAATCCTTTCAACCATTTTACTTACAAGAAATATGTAAAATTCTACTTTCAATAACTTAGAAATCTGATATGAGAGATTTAAAAAATGTGTAATTTATGATTTAAAAAACCTGAGTGAAAATAAATTCAAGTAACATTCTCAATATATATGCACAATACTTTACGCAGTTGAAGACAGCAGGAAATTAAAGTGCACACACAGAATGAGCAAATGTTCCAGGGCCTGTGAAAGGTCACAGCCCAATCACCTTCTTTCAGACAAGAAAAACCAAGCTGGAGGAATGTAGCTCCCCGCCTAAGGGGACACCGCTGAGCTAAGGGTAGAAACCAGGTTTTCTGTTTTTAAAACAATCTTTCATGGACAATAATAAGCCAAGGGTACCAGGGCACCTGGCTCGAGGTTTAGGAAAGAGACAGGGAACCAAAAATGTGGCTGAATTATCTAGTCAATACCAAACCAATTCAGCAGCACAAGTGCTTAACCACACTTCCCATTTCACACTTCCACGAACACCGAGAAAACAAATTCCAAGTCCTGAAATAAAAGGGAGCGATCCAAACGTAAGGCATATGGTTTCAACCCAGGAATGAGTTTTAATATGTCTCCTGGGAAATTGATATTTTTTAAAGGTCAGAATGTAAATGCCTAAGAGGTCGGTTTCACCAGTTGTCTAACCAAGGATTCTTGTTCTGGCAGTGACCCAAGTTGTATCAGTGAGAGGCTGTGACTGCCCTTATCAACATCCATCTACGTCAAACACAGCATGAAACTTTCTCCTCTTCTGTAACGCATTTTCCATGGACTTATCTGATCATTTTTAACATGTTTCCATTTTAACATGCAATACCACCAGGAAATACAGAATTCTTTACGTTCACAGTGCTTGTGAACAACAGTAAATACCTACATTTCAGCATCAAAATGTAGTCCCAACCACTGTTTTCACGCACACAGCACTCACTATGTGATTGTACAAACCCATGTCACAGTGAGAGCAGAAGATCCTGGACTGGCCCAGGCCTCTGTTTTCCTGGCCCAATACCATGTAGATGTAACGTATTCCCCTCCCTTCCTTCAACATAAATATGTGAAAATGAATTATCATTCTTGTTTAGTTCCCTAAATAACTGTCAGCCAGCCCCAAGTCCTCATCTCTGTAATCCTCCTTTTCTACCTGTGTTTTGAAGTTATACTAGGGATTATCTCCAGACTATTCCACAGAGTAAGTTTGGATTGAGGAAAATAAAGTTCAACCAATTAATTCGTACTATTTGTTAAAGGAAACTCCTGTCTGGCCAAGTAGGTTCCAGACCTAACATAGAACATAATCCTGACACAGAGAGAGAAGGCGGTCTTTCCCCAGGAGCTCGACGTCTGCCTCCCTCCGGTGCTGACTCTTCCACATGCATGAGGAAAAGTGTGGGGCTTCTCTCCTCCGATTCCCGCAGTCTTACCTTCCCCCCCGGACGGGGGCTGCTGGTTACCGGCTTCTGCAAGCGGCTCCCTGGCGCGCTTGGCGAGAGGCACGGTCCTCGGTGCTGCCGTGGGCCTCTCGGCCATCTTTCTCTGGAGATTTTCTCGCCTGGCACGGGTGCGTTCGAGTAGTTTCTACATAGATAACGTTTAAAATACGGGTTAGTCGAAGGCTCACAAAACTGCAGGTAACTTCTAAAATCACCCATGGCCGTGCACGAAAAGAGTTACTTACATTTCAAAAGTGAAATCCTAAGATATTCAAGTCAAGACCCACTAAATGAGCACCCCAATGTCAGAACTACTACTGATGTAATGTGAACATTACAGGGGGGATAAGGCCCGGGTGGTGGGCTCAGTGGACTGAGCGTCGCCCCATGTCCCAAGAGGTCACCGGTTTGATTACCGGTCAGGGCACGTGCCTGTTGTGGGCTCCATCCCTGGTAGGGGCTGTACAGGAGGCAGCGATTGAGGGTGCTCCTCTCTCAGCCCTCTCCCTTCCTCTCTCTAAAAATCAATAAAAACATATTTTAAAAAAATTGTGTGGTCATTGTTTTAAGCACTAAGGTAGGTGGGCAGAATAATGGTCTCCAAAGATGCTCATATCCTAATGTCCTGAAACTATGAAGATGTTGCGTGGCCAAAGGAAGCTTGCTGGTGTGACTAAGCCAAGAATCTTGCGATGGAGAGACCGTCGTGGATTATCTGGACCGATGTAATCACAACGGCCCTTACAAGGGAAAAGCGGGGCAGGAAACTCAGGCAGCGAAGAGGAGGCAGGGGAAGCGGGGGTCAGAGTGCCGTGATTGGCGGCTGTGAAGATGAAGGGGGACAGGACCCTAAAAGTGCAGGTGGCGCCAGAAGCTGGAGAAGGTAAGGAAATAAATTCTCCCCTAAAATCTCCAGAAGGAACCCAATGCTGCCGACACCCTGAGTTTAACCCAGTAAAACCCATCGGACTTCTGACCTCCGGAAGCTAAGGTGTGATTCTGAGCCACCGAGTGTGTGGTAATTTGGTACAGAAGCACCACTAATACAGCCACGAAGATCTGGGGTGGCGAACAGCAAGAGGTAACTGAAAACGTAAGACACTTCCTAGGAGGAAAAAAATACACCAAACCATCCTAATGTTTCATTTAATTAAATGTCAATATATAAGTTTCATGTTGAAATCTGAGCCATTTCATAGAATTACGAACACTTTTAGGAACTCTGACGCTCCTGTCTGAATTGTGGTAAAACAAACAGAGACCTGTCCAACAACTCATTCTCTGCTAAATGCACGCACCTGAGGGAGGGGGGCCGACTCCTGCCCGGAGTTTATACGCTGCCCTGCCAGCACAGACATAGACTTGGCAGACTAAAAATTAAACTCCATCTGACCTTTTTAATTCCTTATTTAAATAGAGTAACAATTGTTTTAAATTCCTCTCAAGCATGAGCTAAATTGGGAAGAAAGCTCAACTCTCTCCTCTCCTTAGGACGATTTCTAACTTAGAGTGCATTGAGCCCGGCCAGTATGGCTCAGGTGGTTGAGCGTCATCCTGTGCACAGAGAGGTCAAGGGTTCGATTCCCTGTCAGGGCACATGCCCGGGTTATGGGTTGGATCACCAGTAGGGGGCGTACTGGAGGCAGCAGATTGATCTTTCTATTTCTCTGTCTCTTCCCCTGTCTCTAAGATCAATAAAATCCTTTTTTTTTTTTAAAGTTCATTGACAAAAGTGACACTAAGTCTAAATGCTCTGCCACAGAAAGGGTGATTTATGAACCAAGTGCCTTCCAAAACACAAAACCTTCCCCCTTTAAATGAAAGTCTTGATAAACTCAAAAGTGATAGACAAATTTATGTCTGATCATTTCTCCAGCAATAAAAAAATATACCACTCCCCAGACAAAACAAGCCTAATTATATTCATTCATGGACATGCCCACATTCCATTCCAGGCTGTTAGAATGCTTGTGAGTCAGTGTATCTTCAGTTACTATGAGCAATGGGTCACAACAAAAGAATGTGGTGTGTCATTCTAACTTATACAACTGTCCTATTGTCTACTTTGGATCTAAATTTTTCCAAATTAAAAATAAAGTAGATAAGTAAAAAGAGAAAAAAGTTCCCTACTCCGTAAAATAAAAACTATTAAGTACCAAAGGTTATTAATTTAAAAGAAATGATATACATATAAAAACAACTCAGTAAATGTAAGTCACCGTTCCTTATAATGGTGTATCAGGAAGTTAAAGATTATTTTGTTTATAACGTACATTCCTTCAAACAGCAGAGGAATAAAAAAATAAAACAATGCGATAATTAACAGAATCAGGACATGGATGAATCTAAGATAACTGAAGCATATAGTCCCTAAGCAATTTCTGCCACACACACTTTGAATCATTTGTGACAAAAATTTTCCTAGGAAGGATTACTGACTCCCTGCCTTCTTAAACAGCGTAGATTCAATAGAAATTAACTTATTTTTTTAAATATATTTTTATTGATTTCAGAAAGGAAGGGGGAGGGAGAGAAACATCAATGATGAGAGAAACATTGATTGGCTGCCTCCTGCACGCCCCCTACTGGGGATCAAGCCTGCAACCCAGGCATGTGCCCTTGATGGGAATTGAACCTGGGACCCATCAGTCCGTAGGCTGACGCTCTAGCCACTGAGCAAACCAGCTAGGGCAGAAATTCACTTATTATTCTCAGTGTACTCCTGGGAGCAGCATTCCCTCCTGGATCAACACAGAGAGAGTCACAATTCTGGAAAATAAGAGAGACTCCATTCAAAACAGTAACAGCATGTTTGTTTATTTTTATCGCAGGAAAAGATGTTTTACAAAGAACGTTCATTGTAGCCTTTTCTCTTCTAGGGTTCCTCCACAGAAAGTTCTGACTTGGCACACCTAGCCCTGGTTTCCCTATGCTCGTCTTGGACTGGGATGACCGTCACCTGTGGCAGATGTTCAAATTAAGAGGCTAACACCGACGTTGTAAGTGTATCATTTTAAATTCACCTCACAGTACACAATCACTGACACTTATGTAGGAGTTAATCTAAGTACTTTCAGTGTTTGTACACATTAACTCATTTCATTTTCAAGCTAGAAACAAAAACAAAAGCCACCTTCTGTGGTAGGCTGTTTTTACTGCTGTTTAGAGATGAAGAAATCCAGGCACGGGTTACATAACAAGCCAGAGGTCACGTAGCTAAGGAAAGGAGAGGCAGAATTCAAATGAGGGCTCCTGAGTCGGGGATCTTACTTTGCTATAAACCGTCTTTTGACAAAACCCAATTGCTCTTTTTAAGAACTTGCGTCAGAGAACTAACTCCCTATCATGAGCATATCTTTTTTAATGCTATCAGCTCATATCGGATCATAATAATAAACATCTGCTTAAACTGCCTGTTCACCCATGAATCGAGATGGAGTGATTACTTCCGGCAGGTCCATGCAAAACTGAAAGACCCTTCTACATCCTGATTCACGTCAACTGCAAAAGCATGAGACACAGGGAAATCTGAACATTGGCGCAATACCTGATCCCAAGGAACTGCTACTGTTTCGGTGTGATGGCATGTTGATGTTTTGCTTTTAAAGTCCTTAGCATTTAGTGGTAAACGCTGAAATACTTACGTATGAAATTATCTGATCTCTAGGATTTGCTTTCAAATAATTCAGAAGGACGAGACGGGGGGATATAGTGAGACACTGGCCTGTGCTGCTGCGTGATGGGTGCATGGGAGGTTACCATGCCTGTGCCATTTGAAATGTTATTTAGAAAACACTGCTAAAATGCCCTAACAGCTACTGTGGTGGGTAGTTACTTGATTTGGCTCAGTGGACAGAGCACTGGCCTGTGGACTGAAGGGTAAAATAATAGCACCGAATGGCTCTCTCCTATATTAATTCAGCACTGTTCCTGGGTGAGCCTGAGGTTAGGGAAACTCGCTCTGAATAGAAAAAACAGGCCTACCTTGGAGAAGCTCACATCCAGCAAGTAACATGCTCAAGAGCTAAATGCAAGGGAGCCGAGCACTGTGAAAGGTGTCCTCTCCTCCGAAGCAGTGTGAGCCAGAGGTTAAACCAGGGTTTGCCAGGCAGAAGAGCAGGGAGAAGAGTGTGCCAGAAAGCACCAGTGGCAGCAGGGAGAACCAAGGAAAAGAGAGTTTAGGATGGCTGTGGCCTTTCTCAACCAGAGTTACCTGGAGAAGTAAGCCCTGGCTCCCTGACATCACTGTGGTGAATAAAATATCTGCTATGCTTGCAGGAGGGCATGGGAAAATGGAGCAAACGGTCTCTCCATCTCCTGTGCTCTATGGTTCTGATAAGAAATGCTCGTTGAGAAAGTCATTTCAACTGACTTTCAGTCCTTTCAGACAAGGCACTGTGCCAGTTCATTTCACTGTGCAAAAATGTCATGAATGCTAGAACTAAGCACCTACTGGTGGGAACCAATTCAAATAGTTCACTCACTACCAATTAAGGGAAAGATGTCAAAGCCATTTATTCCAACTGCAACGGACCTAACTTTTCATAATACAAACCATACAAATTAAACAATACATATTTCTGAGCACATGCTAAAATGAAAGGTTTCTTTCACATAAAGTTTCTTTCAATTGAGCTTTGTACTGCTTCAGAATGACATTTTTAAGTGACATTTTCAGCCAACATTCAAAATGCTTTGTTCCTGTTAGTTAATTAGGAGAATAAAAAAAAAAAAAAAACTATTCAGAACACATAGGACTAATGTTTTAAGGAATCCTATTCTAAGTTAGTAACATTAAAAAAATATCCATTAGAACTTCCATTAAGTGAAAAATATGGTGCATGTCCAGCCTTATTCTTTAAAGCTGATACAAAGATGTGTTCTGGATTTTTGTGAGAATTTTTAAAAGTAAGGTAAACAGCCCCTCTCTTTGCCATTCTCGCTAAAAAAAAAAAAAAAAAAAAAAAAAAATCAATGGTAAAAAATATCCTCAGGTGAGGTTTTAAAAAATAAAATTAAAATAAAAAGGTAAGCAAACTGGTGTTTTCTCCCAAGATGATTGAGAACTTGAAACAAAAATACTGTTGCCCTAGCTGGTGTGGCTCAGTGGATAGAGTGTCAGCCTGCAGACCAAAGGGTCCTGGGTTCAATTCCTGTCAAGGGCACCTACCTTGGTTGCAGGCTCCTCCCTGGCGGGGGTCCTGGTCCGACATGCAGGAGGCAACCAACCAATCGATGTCTTTCCCTCTCTCTTTCACTCTCCTTAAAAATCAATGGAAAAACATCCTTGGGTGAGGATTAAAAATAATAATATGCGCTAGCTGGTTTGGCTCAGTGGACAGAGCATTGGCCTGTGGACTGAAGGGTCCCAGGTTTGATTCCAGTCAAGGGCACATGCCCGGGTTGTGGGATCCATCCCCAGTGGGGGGCGTGCAAGAGGCAGCCAATCCATGATTCTCTCTCATCATTGATGTTTCTCTCTCTCTCCCTCTCCCTTCCTCTCTGAAATCAAGAAAAATGTTTTCTAAAAATAATAACAAATACTGTTGTGTTTGAAAACAAGTAAAGTCTAACTGTTGAAACTTTTAAATACCTTACACTTATGGAATTGTAACTACATTTCCAAAAAAAAAAAAAAAAGTATTAACTACTCTCCAAAGCATTTAATTTTTTAAATCTAGAGACATGTTTAGATCCCCTTTGCAGAAACTCAAAAAACAACCGTTTGAAGCTTGTGCAACAACCCTAAAAAGAGGAAGAAAAGAGAGTGGACAGCTGGCCGCACGAAAACTCCTGAACCGTACCTGCTCCGCGGGGCAAAGCCAGAGAATTAATCACACAGTAAGAATGCAAGTAACCCGCAGCCAGTCTCCCGAGAACGAGAGGAGTGAAACACTGCTGTGATGTCATCCACAAACACACATAAAAAGGTTTATTTCTTCGCTCGGAATCGTGGGCTAATAAATGTGATTTGTACACATCAGCCACCACTTTCCCTTTCAAGTTACGGTCATCTGGGATGAAACTTCACCCCAGCCAGCCGGGCAATGGTGGGATCTGAAGAGCATCTGACTTCACGGGAGCGGATGCGACGGTCTCGGGCACCGGCTTATGCCAGCGTTTGGCTATCACATCGTGAACCGCATCCTTAGAGGCATCCCTAGCTCCTCGGCGGGCCGCACGGACCCCGCAAATCCCGCTCCGTTCCATTTCCCGGCGGCGGTTGACACGCAACGGTGAGTCACCCGGGCACCCGCCTCCGCCCGACCCGGCGTGCCGCGGTCGCTCCCAGCGGGACCGGTTCCGTCGGACCGCACCCTCCCTCTCGGGGGGTCAGGCTTCCACTCCACAGGGGCATTCCCTTAACAGCCGGGCCCACCTGACGTTTCTCACTACCTTTTGGGACAGACTCTAACCTCCCCTCCCAAGGTTTCACCTGCAGGAAAGCGCGGACCGGCCGCAGAGCTGGGCGCCCCGCGACCCCTCCCGGCGGCCCCCGCGGGACCCCACACGCAGACTCTGCGCACGCGCGCGCGCACGCGCTCTCCGCCCGGGGGGTCCCGGAGGTTGACAGGCGGTGGGCAGGGCGGGTGGGGGCCGAGAAGGGTCATGCCCGGCTGCGCCCTCAGGTTTCCTCACCTCCGTAAACGGGTCCATCGCCCCGGGCTTCGCGTGTCGATTGCGAGACGACGGAGACGGTGGTTCAAATTCAGGAAAAGAAAAGAAGTGAGTCCCGGTTCGGCGTGTCGCTCGGAGAAAAACGAGGGTCCGGGGCCGGGACACTCTTCCCAGCCTGCGCTCCTGTCCCCCGCAGCCTCCAGTGTCGCACTCGGACTCCGGCTGCCGTTCAAATTTGAATTTCAGCGCCGGGAGCCGCGCGCATGCGTGGGGGGCGGGGCGGGGCGCGCCTCTCCCCGCCCCCGCACTGGGTCACGTGGCCTGGGCGGCAGGGCGGTTCCCAGGGTGGCTCCGCTGCTTCCCTAGGGCAGCCCCGGTCCGTAGCCTGGCGCCTGGGATCCGCGGGAGGAGCGGTGCTGCTGGTACAGAATCCGCCTCGGGCGCAGAGCCCCACCTTCAACGTTCGCACACCCCACCCGATCCCTTCCCCCGGGCTGGGCTGGGCTGGGGCGCTCCGCCTTCCTTCATTCCTCAGGGTAGGATTGAGAGCCCTTGGTTCACGTGAAATCCCCACCTTTGGGCCTCTCGAGGCATCCTCTCCGCCCACCCTTACGTCACCCAAAGGGGGCTGCAGGCTTGACCTTCTTAAGGGGCAGGTCTAGTGCGTCCCCCCCACACACACTTGGGGTTAATGACCGCTCACCCACCTTGGACGCTGGGAGCCTTTCTCATTGGGAAAATAAGACCGACTTTATTTAACAGGCTTCGTCCAGAGTTTATACCCATTTGCGCTCCTATTTTAAATCCTGTCCAAACTGCAAAGATGGTAGAGTTGGAAGGATTCAGAGAAAGCGATCCACTTTACATCTGGGAGAAAGGAGACCCTGAGACCTTAGGTAACCGGTCCCGGAGAAGTGAAAATCCACTCTCAGCTCATGGTCTGCTTCCCACCTCTAGATCGAGAAGCTATGTCTCAGGATTTTTGTGGGTGTTTTTTTTTTTTCATGATTATTGTTTATAGATTACTCACAATTGTAAAATACGTTACATAGCCACTGTGTCAGATTCCTTTCTTAGCAAGTTTGCGCTAGCGCTTGTAGGAACAGCTCGGGACTTGTTCATTTGAAAAATAACACCCTGTAGATTAGAGTGCCCAACAGCGGAACAAACTCCCAGGTAAGATGTTGCCCTGTATTTAATAACTTTTGCACCTTAGCAGTCAGTCAACATCACAAAACGTATTCCACCAATAATATCTCTGATCAGAATGTCGATTAGAGATGTGCTGTAAGCTGTAATGAGAAGAATTCAGGGTGTGAGGTCGGAAGAAATTGCTTGGGGTCTTTGCTGCGCCAGGACCCTGTGACCCTGTGGCTTTAGTCAAATCGTTTAACGCACTGTTTCTTAAACCTTTCCGGGGAGTCATGAACTCCTTTACAATACAATTAAAGCTAACCCTCAACCTAGAAAAATGCCCATTCAGCCATAAACGATTTCACATAGGAATTCTTGAAGTTCATGGTCACGCGGGTTAAGAATTTCTGAGTTAGCCTCTTTGGGTTTTGGTTTACACACCTGTAAAACAGGAATGATCAACTGCCCTTTCTCAGAGTTGTTAGGAGGATCAAGTGAAAAATTGAGAGAGACCCAAAAGTATTCTGTAATAAGTAATAAGGCACTATCCAAGTGTTTGGTGGATCGAGCTATTAAACTTTAACTAAAAATATGCTACTTAAGAACCAAAGAGGAAAGATGGTTGCGTTTTTTTCAAATGCGAGCCGGGAGAAGGGTGTGTACATTGGCAGGAGAGGGTGCATGTTTTAAACAACATGGAAAAATGAGTCGTTAGCAATGTTATGTAGCCTTGTGCCTTTTGCCTTTCTCTGAGCCTCAGATTCTTTATAACGAAATTCTAGGTAAGACCAAAAGATAAATAAAGCACCTAGTACAACATAGCTACTTGAAACATTTTAGTTTCTCTTTGTTCACAGTCCCCCTGTCTTTGATCTTTGCCCTGATGATGATGATGATGGTGATGATGATAGCAACCACCTCAACAATAACTACAATTGGTTAAACACGGATTGTGCCAGAAACTGTGCTAGATACCCAACTCCCCCCTTCAGGAGTACAGCAAGTGTCTCCTCTCTTCCACTCGTAGCCCTTGGTGGTTCATTCTTCAGTTTACAAGCTAGAATTACTTTTCTCCTTTTAAAAATTGTTATAAAATATGTCCAATCTACAAAAAACATAGTGAATAAAAAAATCATGTACCGAACACCTAGCTTATAAAATATGTAATCTCATAATTGAAGTCTCCTGTGTCCTTCCTAATACCATTCACCTTCCACTCCCCAGGAGTAAAACTATCCTGATTTTCATGTTTATCATCCCCATGTATGTACTTTTATTATATCTACTTAGAGTCATAACAATATGTAGTTTTACATAAATTTTATTATCACTATGTATATCTTTCTGCAATTTTCCCCTCAATATTCTCTTTATGAGAGTCAACCTCATTAGTAGCTCCAGCTGCATTTCATTCATTTTTTACTGCTGTATACTTGTAACTTATGTATCCTTTATCCTATTAATGGACATTTCCCTCATCTCCAATTTTTCATCTCCAAGATTCCATGATGCCATGAATATTTCTATGTCTCCTTATACACATATGCAAAATTTTCTCTAAAGTACAATAGGAATTAGACTATTATATATTGATGGAAATGATCCTCTAATTCAGTGGTTCTCAACCTTTCTAATGCCACGACCCTTTAATACAGTTCCTCATTATTTTCGTTGCTACTTCGTAACTGTAATTTTGCTACTGGTAATGAATCGTAATGTAAATATCTGTGTTCTCAACCTGTGGGTCGCTAGCAGGGTCACCTAAGACCGTGGGAAAACACAGATATTTACATTACGATTCATTAACAGTAGCAAAATTACAGTTACGAAGTAGCAATGAAAATAATTTTATGGTTGGGGGTCACCACAACATGAGGAACTGTATTAAAGGGTCGCAGCATTAGAAAGGTTGAGAACCACTGAATTAGAGGATCATTTCCATCAATATTTTTCCAACATTGTTGCCAGAAACTAAAAATAAAAGCAATAACACAAAAGGTAATAGGAATAAATTAAAGAATTTAAAGATCTTCATGGACGCACTCTATAAACAAACATTTTTGGAAGATATAAAGTTCATCTGCCCATGCCAGTTGTCTCAATGGATAGAGCATTGGCCTGTGGAATGAAGGGTCCCAGGTTCGATTCCGGTCAAGGGCACGTACCTCAGTTGCAGGTTCGATCCCTGCCCTGGTCAGGGTGCCTGTGAAAGGCAACCAATCAATGTGTCTCTCAGACTGAAGTTTCTTTGTCTTTGCCTCTCTCTTCTACTCTCTGAAAATCAATGGAAAAAGTATCCTCGGGTGAGGATTAACAGGAAAAACAAAGTAGGCCTAAATTAGTGAAGCTATATCATATTCATGAACGCAAAGTCTTGATATCACAAAGATACAAATTTTCTCCAAGTTATGTGATAAATTCAGTATGATTTCAATTAAAAATCTCAAGAGGATTTGTTTTCCTTTATGGAGCTTGACAATCTGATCCTAAAATGTATAAATGGTATCTTTAAAGTTATATTTTTAAACTATCTATTACTGGTATAAGGGAACATAATTAATCATTGCAAGCTTATGAACTATGAGGGATCTTTTTTCCATTGATTTTTTTTGGAGGGGGAATCTTTTTAAAATGTAAATCACACAGTGTCAATTCCTTGTTTAGAGCCAGTTTATGTCTTCCATTGCAATTAGAATATCAACATCCTTTATTATATCTACAAAGCCCTACGTGACCTCGACCCTGTCTACCTACTCCTAATATCTTCTGAATATCATAATACACTCCCTTTTTCCCCTCACTAGTTTCTAACTGCATAGGCCTTTTATCTGATCATTAAAAAATGCTAAATTCTTTCCTGCCTCAAGAACTTTCCACTTCCTGGATACTGCTCCTCTAGACATACCCATGTCTGTCCCCTCATTGGTTGGGTCTAAGCTTGAAATCGCTACCTCCTCAAAGAAGATTTCCTTGATCCTATGGCCACACCCCTTTTCTATGCTCCCCCATCACTTTTCATCCTGTCACATTGATTTATTTCCTTTATTGCATTCACCACTTATATGGAATTATTTTAGTTCTGTGTTTCTGTTTCTTATTTAACTCTCCTACTAGACTGTAAGCTATGGAATGGCAGGGGCTTGTCTGGTGTATAGCTGTAACCGAGCATTTTCTGGGCTCACAGTATATGTTGAAGGAATGGATGTAAGGTAACTATGTTTCCTATTTTAGAGATGTGGAAACTGAGATACAAAGAGGCTAAATGATGGGCCTAAGACCATCACCATATAATTTGAACCAGATCTACCTGATTTCAAATCCAATTCTTTATACTCTTAACATTTCAGTTAATTTATTTATTTTGATCACCAAAGGTATAATACTGATATGTGTTCCCTTGAGCTATTGCGAAAGTGCTAAATAAATACCAACCATGTTTTTTTCCTTGGAATTGCTTTCTTTAAAAAAAATTTTTTTAAATTATTAAGTTAGAAGAGAAAATAAATGTGTGCTATATTTGCATGATTATTAGCAGTTAGGCTATACAGTTTGACCTAAATGATGTTAATATTCTAAAAATCATCAAAAGTGTCTTCCCTAGTTATTTAAATAAAAACCACAACCTTCCACATTATTTAGATAAAGACCACAGATTATTACATTAATTTAAGAATAGAATCAAGGCCCTGAAGCAGAGATAATGAGAGATTAAAGGTGGCCTTGGTAAATGAGTATTTGATCCTTCCTTTTCAACAAAGGAAATATAGTAATCATGTCTTTCACAGATAAAATTGATGGAGGAATGAAAAACACAAAATTCAAAAGTGTTTACTTCAGACACTCCAAATGGCATATATTTACAGTTAATTTTTTAAAATATATTTACACAGCCCTAACTGGTTTGTCTCAGTGGATAGAACATCGGCCTGCAGACTGAAAGGTCCCAGATTCAATTCCAGACAAGGGCATGTACCTTGGTTGCGGGCACATCCCCAGTAGGAGGTGTGCAGGAGGCAGCTGATCAATCTTTCTCCCTCATCAATGTTTCTAACTCTCTATCCTTTTCCCTTCCTCTCTGTAAAAAAACAATAAAATATATATATTCAATATATATATATATATATATATATATATATATATATTTACACATTCTCATTTCATTCACAAAATAATTACAATGCCATAAAATATTCTTATTTTTACAGAGCGTGAAAAGGCCAAGATCTAACCATAAGGCAGTGGGAAGAAAGATTCAAGTCAAGTCCTCTACTTCAGGTTATCTGGCTGAAGAGCCACTTCTTTTATACAGTTATTATAATGAAGAAATAAGAACCATCAAAGGATGTTCTATACATGTTACTGAAAAGGGCCATTTTATTTGTTATAATCTCTGCTATTAACGGTACTTAGCATTACATTTTATTGGTCCTTGGCGTCAGACTTTTTTCTCTCTAATTGAATCAGTGACTTAAAGTTCACGTGCCAAAGCGAAGGGAAACAGATTGTGTTTGCTGAACATAGTGTTTGTTTCCAAAAAACAGTGCAACTACAGGCATGTTTCCTTTATCTTCCAGCACTTCAATGGACTACTTTCCAAATGTATACAGCTTTCATTTCCTTTTTATTTTTTCAAGTGGTTAATAAGGGTACTAGGGGATTCACTTTTTAATGTTTTCATTGATTTTAGAGAGAGAAGGAGGGAGAGGGAGAGAGAGAGAGAAACATCAATGGGCTGATAGAAACATCCATGGGCTGCTTCCTACATGCTCCCCACGGGGGATCCAGCCTGCACCCGAACATGTGCCCAGCCCTGGAATCAAACCAGTGACCTATTGGTACAGGGGATGATGCTCCATCCACTGAGCCGAGCTAGGGAATTCATATTTAATGGACCGCAGTAAATCCTTTCATAAAGGAGAAGAAGTCTTTTGTGTACTCATCACACTGTAATTCATGTATTGATAACATTACTTTTCCATATCTAAATTTCTTAAAGCTGTAGTCACAGATCCTATTTTTAAAATTTTAGCAATCCCATATTAAAGTAGCTCTTAAATATTTCAAAATAGCAGAAGCAAATGTTTCTTAAACATCAAATTTTCTTTATTGAACAGCAAAAATAAAATCTCCTTAAGTTTGATATAAGAAGAAGGTTCATTGTACTCCACTGATGTCTGTTGTGAACTTCTTTATTTTTCAAACATTTCGAAAATTTCTCTTTATTATTGCTTCTTGGCTTTTTGGCTAAGATCAAGCGTAGGTATTCTGTTTTAATCAGTTTAACATCTGATACATCCTCTATCTGTGGGCAACATATTGGATGGATTTTTGGAACGGGGAGATGGAATAGGAGCTTGCTCCGTCAATAAACAAAAAGTTTCTCTCCTTACACACTACTTCTAGACCACGGTTCTTCTCCTCTCTCTTTAACCCTTCCAAGTTTTTGGTGTTCCTGACATCCACATTCATTCATTCTCTCTCTCTCTCTCTCTCTCTCTCTCTCTCTCTCTCTCAATCTCTCTCTCTTCCCCCTCCTCCACACACACATACATACTTACATACATACACACACATATATACATATATTTACTCTTAAATACATCACAGTATGTACATACATGGTGGGGCAAAAGTAGGTTAACAGTTGTGAGCCTATGAAATAGTTTATTCTTGTATTATCATTTATTGGCATTATTTTCCATACGAACAACTATAAACATACGCTTGCCCCACCCTGTGTATACATACAATGATGTATTTAGGAGTAAAGGGGCATCATGTTTGCAGACTACTCTTAAACAGTTCAGAAAAGAGAGAGAGGGATGGTTATATAGTTACTAGAGGCCCAGTGCACGAAATTCGTGCACTTGGGAAGGGGGCGTCCCTCAGCCCGGCCTGCGCCCTCTTGCAGTCCAGGAGCCCTTGGGGGATGTCCAACTGCTGTGGAGGTGGGAGAGGCTCCCACCACCGCTGCTGCGCTCGCCAGCCATAAGCTCGGCTTCTGGCTGAGCAGCACTCCTCCTGTGGGAGCGCACTGACCACCAGGGGGCAGCTCCTGCATTGAGCATCTGCCCCCTGGTGGTCAGTGCACAGCATAGCGACCAGTTGTTCCGCAGTTCGGTCAATTTGCATATTAGCTTTTTATTGTGTAGGATTATTATGTAGGATGTATCTATTGCTCTGTGTGTGTGTGTGTATAAAACTTTGTTGGCTCCTCTTCCTGTGCTTCACCACTAAATGACTAAAACTCAAAATTCTACTCTTGTCTATCTTCACACACACTCCCTAGGTGATCTCTCAGTCCTATTGACTTAAAGTACCACCTGTATACTGATGGCTCCCAAATTTATTTCTTTACATGATCTCTTCCCTGAGCTCCAAACTCTAATATCCAACCACCTATTTGAAATCTTGACTTGTACTCTAACTGCCAGATTGACCTTAACATTTCCAAAATAGAATTTCCCCATCTAACCTGTTCTTCAGTCTTCTCCATTTCCATAAATGGCACCACTAGCTACCCAGTTGCTCAAGCCAGAAACCTAGGGGGTCATGTCAAATTCCTTCTTCCTCTCCTCCCACTCTATCCACATATCCAACCTGCAGATACATCTGGGTCTTCTACTTCGCTCCCTCTCACAGCTTCCATTTCCCTCGAAGCCCTCATCACCTCACTTGGCCCACTGCAAGAGTCTCCTATCTGGTTTCCCTGCTTCCACTCCACCCTCGTAGGCATTGTCCTAAGAGCAGACAATGCAATCTTTTTTTTCTTTTAAATTTTAATCTTTATTGTTGGAAGTATTACATCGGTCCTTCTTTTCCCCCATTAACCTCTTCCAGCTGTCCATTAAATCTTAAAAAAAAGAAAAGCCAACTATGTCACTGCCCTCTTTAAAATCCACCAGTGGCTTCTGATTGCACTTAGACTAAAAAGCCAATTCCTTTCCCCGGCCCCTGCCTGCCTCTGAGATCTTTCTTCTATCCCTTTTCCCCAGCTCACCTGGACTCCAACCATGCCGAGCTTCCTGCAGCCACAGGGATTATGTCAAGATCATTCCCATCTCAGGGCTTTGACCTTTGCAGTGCCCTCTACCTAGGATGTGTGTGCTCCCAAATTTCCTGTGGCTGGCTCTTGTCCTTCAACTCTCAGCTCAAAAGTTACTTCCTCAAAGAGGCATTTTCTGACACACACACCCCCATACCCACGTCACCACCTAGCATACTTCCCTTGAGGCATAGTAATCCCTCCTTTGGAAAACTGCTGTTTGAACTACTCTGTTATTGTGAGATAGTCCCTTGTTCTGTAAACTCTATCATTGTAAACTCTGTCGTTTTTATAGTCCCTTATTCTGTAAAATATCTGTTTTAGTTTGAACAATAGAAAGACATAAAAACTTAACTGTCTGACCTTGCAAGTTAGCCATCTAACGTAATAGACTAATACTGATAATCATTTCCATATTCTTATGCCAAGTGTTTTTTATTATGTACATTTGTTCATTATATCTGCAAACATAACTTACACAGAGCTCTTTGTAAAATCTGCAGACAAAGAGCTCAAAAAGGTATAAATAGGGAAAACTTCCTCTATGAGTTGCTCAGAGATTTGGGAGACATCTCCCTCTGGGTCCACTGGCATTAACAAAGACTCCTAATTAATTGGCTTGTTAAGGCATCTTGTAGCTATCTCGCTGATTTACGATACAACACCCTGATTTACTGCACTTCATAGCACCTGTCAGTATCTGAAATCACATCGTTTGTTAAGTTGATGCCAGGTGGCTTCTCCAACTGTAATATAAGTTCCAAGAGAACTATGTGGTTTACTCACCAGAGCATCCCTGATGTATGTGTCAAGGACTGGATGATGTATGTACATCATGTTTACATAGATAGGTGTGTGTGCACTATCAGTAACTTCTGAGGGCAGGACTGTGTCTTTTTCATCTTTTTGTCTTGCACATAGCAGGCACTTAATAAATATCTGTGGAGTAGTTAATGTGCATCCTATTTTCTTCCAAATATGATTAAGATGGGCAGTATTTTTGTCTGATTAAAAGATACCTGTGTTGCCAAAACCGGTTTGGCTCAGTGGATAGAGCGTCAGCCTGTGGACTGGGGGGTCCCAGGTTCGATTCCGGTCGGGGGCATGTGACTTGGTTGCGGGTGCATCCCCAGTGCGGGGTGTGCAGGAGGCAGCTGGTCGATGTTTCTCTCTCATCGATGTTTCTGACTATCACTCTTCCTTCCTCTCTGTAAAAAAAAATCAATAAAATATATTTTTTTAAAAAAAAATATCTGTCCACCCCAGTCACTTACAACAAAACATCCTATTTTTAAAAAAACACTTTCCCAGGACTTTTGTGCCGTTCTGACCATTTTCAGTGACGTGCAAAAGGCGGTTTCACAAAGCATTCTTTTATTGGCCTTCCATGCGATGCCTTTCATTCTCCTGAAAAAGACACACTGAAAACATTCCATTCTCAGGACAGGCATCCTGAAAGCTCTCAAGCTTCACCGACAATTTTTTTTTTTAAACCACGAAACCAACGATTCCTGGGTTTCTGTGGAAGAGAAATGAAGGACCGTTGTGGCCAGCTTGCCCCAGGGCTTTCGTCAGTGCCGGTTAGAATCTGGGTTAGAATCTGGGCTGTCGCAGCTGAGTTGCTCTGTTGTTTTACAACAGAAGCTGCAGAGCGACTCTCCTCAATTCATGCATTTCCATCACATAGAATGTCATAGACTGACTCCAGTAGAACAGGAAAGAAAGTCTTTTCTTGAAGCTTCTCCTCCCCCCATTAAATTCTCATGTGAAATTTATATTTTAATGTCCTAATTTTTTAAAGTTACTAAGCTAACTTCTCCTTAAGAAAGTAAACTTTTCTCAGTTCCCAGCATAACATATGCTTGATCTGTTCTCAACGAAATGAACTTTTGCCGGAGAAAGTGAAACCTTATAGTTATTTGTCTCTCCCTGGCACCAGCAATACTGGTGAGCAGCCTTCTCCGGTCTCCACCATCCCTCTTCCTCTTTCTTGGTCTTTATTGCCCGCTCCTCCGTTGACGGTAAATGATCAGATGTGTTCTACGTCTTTCAAAAGGAGGATGTTAATCTTTTTTCTTAAAAAAAAAAGTCCTCTCTTATTACAGAGGTATTTACATGGGATTTTTATTATCCCCAAACTCCATCAACTGAATAGTTTGCCATGTAGCATGTACATGGAATATACAGATTAACATAAGAGTTAACTAAACAAAAGTTACTGATAAAATAAGAAAACTTTAAGCTCTTTACTCATAAATGAAAATCCCACATAAAAGAATAATATTTCTATTAAAATACCCATTTCCCTATCATTCTTGTATTTAAATTGAATGGAAATCATCATTAAGTTGAAATAATCCACAACGTAATGCTGGTAGTGCACAGGGAACTGAGCATAAAAGGGAAGTACAGTAGGACAACTAACTACAATGGTATTCTCGGCTAGCATTGGAAAACTTCAGTTTAGTAAAACTTTAAAGAGAGGAGAAGGTGCATCTTTAAAGGCAAACACAACTTACTAAAGTCAGTTTTAATGTATTTTAACTTTATTTTACAAGCAGTGCTTTGACATGGGTAATCACATCGATTTTCTTGAAATTAATGGTTTATATAGAATCAGGTATAAAGATGTAAGTTTCTCAGAAAGATGGAATTGTTCGTTGTTCTGGCGCATACGCGAAGACAATGCTGACTCAAAAGCAGCCCCGTGGGCAGCTGCAGAGGCCGAGCCGAGGGAAATGCTGGGCAGGCCTAGCGCGAGGCGGTAACTAACAGAGCAGATGCAGAGCTTGACGGGATGAATAATTGCATAGGCGGGGACGGTAAAAGGAGCCGATAACGGTACTAGTTTTATGAGAAATTAGGCAAGCTCTTCGTGTTCGTGGATTTGTTAGCACGAGCCCTTCAATGCCTGATAGCACAGGAAGGGTGTCTTTTAAAATGCTTTGATTAAATTGACATGCAACTTTATATAATACTTACCAGTAAAGATATTTACAAATCAAAGTGATACACAAGAAAATGTAGAGTGAACATGAAAATAATTTTGAAAGTAAAGAATGAAATAAGTTAAATGAAACGTTGAAGAAGGAGGCCCCTTTAGTGCGCGTCTTGTTCTAACGTGTGTGTGAGATCTGTGTAAAACCTTCCCTGCTAGTCAGCCAGGTTCTTGCAGGTAAGCACCGTGTCTTTATGTACTCTAAAAGTGCAAGTCCCAGTGCCTGTGTATAAATAAATGGAATGAGTGAAATAATACATTTTGGTTTTTTCAAAATATAATGAAAATGGACAGTCTGATTAAGCACGCTTTAGTAAAAAGCATCCAGAGTAAGTCGTTTACACAGATGCTGACATATGACTCGGAAAAATCTTTCAGGAGTGCTTATATTTTGAGAAACAGTGACTTTAAAAACTAGAAATATGCAGGAGTAATAGATGCCTTTATAGCAAACTTGGAAAGGGAGTTTCAGAGTTTTTGGTATATAAAGAAGCTAAGGGAGGCATATAAGGAAGCTTGGTATGTACGTTTCATTTACAGCATTTTTCCTTAGGACATATGTTGAAAGGATAATTGCTCTTATGAATGCAAAGGATTCAGTGCTCATTACTATATCAAGTGCTTTAACCTGGAGAGTTTTTCTTATATACCCATTTTATATCATTCTGTTTTCTCTGAGTTATTATTGAAAATGCATACTTTCTATTGTCTACTTATTCGTTAACTTCCACATAATTTATTGAGTACCTTCTGCATGCCAGGCACTATCCTAGATGCTGGAGATATTGCAGTGAACACCCCAAAATTTTTGCACTTATAGAAATTTTATTCTAAGACAGAGACAGGCAATAGGACAAATCAGCGAATAATGTTGAGTGTTAAGGGAAAAATGAAGCGGAGAAGGGGGATAAGAAATCTGAGAAAGGCGTGGAATTTTAAATTGAGTGGCCAGGTAAGTCCTCACTGAGACATGGCGTCTGGGTTAAGTTCTGAAAGAATTGAAGGAGCTCGTCCGTCCGTGGGCATCTGGGGGAAAGCCTTCCACGCAGGGGAAATCCCGAATGGCAAAGGCCATGAGGTGAAAGTGCTTGTCATAGTTGCAGGGTATTGAGGGGCCAAGGAGGAGACAGTCGAGGGAGATGAGATCTAAGAGGTGGCAGCAGGCCAGGACATAAAGGACCTCATAGGTAAGCAAGGAAGCCATTGGAGTTTTACTTAGGGGAGGGATATTATCTCCTGGCCACAAGATCACACTGGCCACTGAGTTTTGAGATTAAAGTGAAGAGAGGAAGGATGGAAATACAGAGATGATTTAGGAGACTCTAGCTACAATCCAGATAAAAGATGGTCATGGTGGGTTGAACCGGAATAAGTGGCTGGGTTCCAGATACATTTTGAAGATAGTATTCCCAGGATTATCTGAAAGAACTAGAGGCCCGGTGCACGAAATTCACGCACGGGGGGGGGGAGGGGCAGAGGGGGTGTCCCTCAGCCCAGCCTGCACCCTCTCAATCTGGGACCCCTGGAGGGATGTCCGACTCAGGATGTGGGATCGGGCCTAAATGGGCAGTCAGACATCCCTCTCACAATCCAGGACTGCTGGCCCCCAACTGCTCACCTGCCTGCCTGCCTGCCTGATTGCCCCTAACTGCTTCTGCCTGCCAGCCTGATCACCCTCTAACCACTCCCCTGCCAGCCTGATCGACACCTAACTGCTCCCCTGCTATCCCAATTGCCCCTAACTGCCCTCCCCTGCCATCCTGGTTGCGTCTGTCCTCCCCTGCAGGCCTGGTCACCCCTAAGTGCCCTCCCCTGCAGGCCTGATTGCCCCCAACTGCCCTCCCTTGCTGGCCTGGTCCCTCCCAACTGCCCTCCTCTGCCAGCCATCTTGTGGTGTCCATCTTGTGTCCACATGGGGGCAGCCATCTTGTGTGTTGGAGTGACAGTCAATTTGCATATTACTCTTTTATTAGATAGGATTAGATGTGAGATAATCCACTAGTAGTGTTAGTTAAATTTCCATTGTTCTTTCCTAATTGATGAAAAAGTCACAAATTCTCACATGCTCTCAGAGTGTGATGTGCCTGCCATAACTTCAGCTTTCTTTTGTTCCTGAGTTTGAAAACACCTCCCAGCTATTTGTGTCCTGTTGATGCCAGGAGGGGCGAGTGCCTAGGGAAGACGCCCTCCCTGAGCCAGGACCGCCCCTTCTCTTGCCCTTCTGCTATATTACTCTCAGCCTTGAGGAAGGGTAAAGAGATGCGGCTCTGAACATTGGCAGCGACAACACTAGTGCATGAGCTCTCCCTAGACCAGTAGTCGGCAAACTGCGGCTCGCGAGCCACATGGCTCTTTGGCCCCTTGAGTGTGGCTCTTCCACAAAATACCACGTGTGGGCGCGCACGTACAGTGCGATTGAAACGTCGTGGCCCATGTGCAGAAGTCGGTTTTCGGCTCGCAAAAGAAATGTCAATGGTTGTACTGTTGATATTTGGCTCTGTTGACTAATGAGTTTGCCGACCGCTGGCCTAGACCATAAGCTTCCTGAGACTCCTTTCATCTCCCTGCTGTGGCCTCAGGCCTGTCTCAGGACCTGGCACACGTTAGGCTCTCAAAAACTGTGGAGTGGTATAGCCGTTACATTTCCGCCGCAATAGTAAATTGGAAAACACACCCAGTCCTATCAACTAAAAATTGTATTGTGGTATTGAGGCTATCGTGCAGGGGTGCTCAAATGGTCAATGTATCTGGGCTTCCTCAGCTAATGAAAGGTGCTCATATTACCCAGCCCAACCTCAAGTGTTTAGTTTTCCCGCATCTTCTAAGTTAACTAAAGGGCGGAGAAGACTGGCTTTGCAGTTCGCAGCTGGGGCTGAGTTTCACGTCACAACACCCTCCCTTGTGAAGTTACTGCCCAGTTAAGCCCATTTGAATAGCGCACAAACGCCTGTGCGGGTTATCAGTCAGAACGCATGCGCAGCGGGAGACGCGAGCTGTGCACGCCGGGAGTTGTAGTTCCTTCCCCCTCTCGTCCTGAGAGCCCGGCCCGGACCCGCGAGCGCCCCCAGCGGCTTGCAGGCTCCGGGAAGCGCAGCTCCTGCGGACGCCAGGAGCGTTTCCTAGCAACGGGGGAGCGGCCACGTCACAGCGCGGGTTCTAAACGCTGCTACCCTCGGTTGGGCCGCGGTGTGTGCCTTCAGACACCTGCGTGCTGGAGGGAGCGCTGCTCACAGCCCCGCGTCCGTCTGTCCTTACCCGCCTAGCCTGCCCCAGGTCGCTGACCGCAACCTCCCCCGCGACCTCGTCTCTGAGGCCCCGGCCGGCCCGCCCGGCTCTCGTCCCCCGCGCCCGCGGAGCCCACCGCCCGCGACCTCGGCCGGACGATGCTGGAGTCCATTCGCGTGACGGGTGAGTGCGGAAGGGCAGGCCGCTGGGCTGGCGGGGCGCCGTGTCTGTCCCGCCGCTGGCGCGGTCCTGACAGCCCCGAGGCCCAGGTAACGGTAGATGCGGGCTCCGTGCGCGGAGATGCGGGACCAGGAGATGCTGGGGGGCGGAGGGAGGGAGGATGTGCGGAGGGGACGAAAACGGTCCCTTTTCCTTTTGTCACTTATTATCATGCACAGATTACTGGCCCTAAAATGCACAGTCTAAACACGCATTGTTAAATTCTACTTCAAAACACAGTGTCATTAGGCATTATAGTGTCCTAGGACCCAATTTTCTAGACTGCTCATGAAAATCAGAGCTGACCAAAAGAACACATTTCTATGTATCTGTATTTATTCTGCTTATTTGTATGCGTGCTTCTATTAAGTCAGTAAGGCGTTTTGAGATGATGTTTTTAAAAGGTCACTTTAGTATGTACTATACCTAGGTCAGAAACTTTACTGACTTCATTCATTTTTAAATAACTATGGATATTAATCATTTAAAAATTATCTCATGTAATACTAGACCAGTTTTCTAGGCCGTGTTCCCAGCATTTGGTTCTGTGTAACATTTCTGCAAGACAGGGCTGGTGGTAGTCCAGTGTTATGAGGAAGAACAGCGGAGTGAGAGGAAATGCCTCATTCTAACACTAGTGTCAAAATAAATGAGGACAGAATTTTTTACTTCAAGGCATTGCAGTACCTCACAAACCATTTTTTCTCTGAATATTTTAATTGTAAAACTAAATTCCTTTCCATATAGTTATGGCCTTCATTGTATTCTATTTTATTTCATGTTCCATAGTATAAACTAGGGAGCAGATTTGCTCGACCATGCCATTGCTGGGATTGATCTCATTGTTATGTTGACCGGAAGCATAGACAGTTGCAGGATCTAAGATCTAAGAGGCAACTTAAACTGGCATTAGATTTTTTAAAATGGGATTTGATGTCGATGCTCTTTGCATCTTAAAAGACAATGAAAATGTTGAAAGTTGTTTAAAAATACCATACCATCTTTTTGTCCTGGGGCAGGGCTCCCAGCCTGGGCTCTGTTAACATTGACTTAGTAGATAGGGGTTGGTTGCGGGGGCCGTTCTGTGCATGGTGGAATGTTAGCAGCCTCCCCCGCCTCTATCCACAGGTGCCAGGAGCAACACCTTCCCTTTCCCAGTGACAGCCAGAAATGTCTCCAGACATTGTCACGTGTCCACTGGAGGGCAAAATTACGCCACCCCACCCCACATTTGAGGGCCACTGCCTTATACAGTTAGATTCTGTCAGAGTGACTGTCATTAGGTAACGATTTAGAAGTAAAATCAATTAAAATAACTTCCCCAAGGCATAACGATCCTTGCAGAGAGGGTGTATGAGTACGATAGTATTAGAAAGTAGATATTCTGAACAACTAGCCAGCAATACAAAGTTATTTTTTTACATGCAGAGTTGGAAGTCTGAAGAGAGCTGCTTTATAAAAGAGTAGACACAGTCCTCTTGCCTCATCTCTCTCCCTATAATTTAATGCAATGCATGTATCAATGTAACGCTTCATGTTGAATACCTTGAGAGAGATAATTTGGCAGTGAATTTCTATAGTTTATTAAAAATTCAAACAGCCATTTGAGACAACTCAGGCCTCAAATTTACAACCTCTTTAAAAAGAATCAACCAGGTCATTTTTCAAAATGGTTTCTCCATTTCTTTTACACAGTGCTTGGCCAGTTAAGGTGATAGTTCTGGAGCCCTCGCCCAGCTTCCATTCCATATAGAAAGCCCAATTAGAATGGCCAGATGCTTTACGGAGAGCGTTTAGCTGAGAACATGCCCCCTCCCCCTCACTATCTATCCCCCTCACTCTTCACCGCCGCCCAGGGGGCCCTGTCCTGGTTCGCAGAAGAGCTTAGTTATTTGGGGTGAGAGTACTGATGGAAATGTGTGTGTGTTTGCTTTTTTAGCTCTAGAATCGCCATAAAGTTAGAACAAACTGGTTTTTATTTCAGGACTGAGCAATTAAATGTTTCTGAAATCACTCCCTGTATGATATCTTGTGCACTTTTGACTTATCAGTCATGATTTAATATAACCTAAACACAGCATTGTGGTGTAACTGCCGATTAGGAGAATGGTGGTAACAAAGCTGTGTATGCTGTGTAAGCTCTATATGCTGTTTGACATGAAATCAAGTCAGACAAGGTTTCTGTGCCTTCTCCCAGATTTTAAAGAAGATAGTTTATTTATACTAAAACCACCAAAATGTTGGTTGTAGAATATAGAATTGTTTAATGTTAAATTTACCTGGGAAATCCAAATTTAATGATTTTAAGTATTTTCTCGTTTATATTATTTCATGGAGTAATTCTATAGAAGCTGAATATAATATTGAATAAAATAATGATACTGACCATTAACACAGGCTGCACTGTTCTCAGCACTTAACAGACTAACTTTTTTGTTCCTCGCACCAATGCTATAACGTATGTAGTTTACAATCCCATTTTATAGATAAAAAACAGCACAAAGTTCAATGACGTGGTCAATGTCCCAGCTACTGATAAATAGCCAGGATTCAATTCAGCTGCGCTCCATTCCCACGTCCATGCTCCCCGCCACCAGGAAAGGCCCGACACGGTTACAAAGACTAGACGACCTGACTTAAGCCACAAATTCAACGTGAAGGGCTCAGTTGACAGCAGTGGCACATTATCTGGTAGCTCGCTCAAGTTGGTGCTTTTTAAGTTTTTATCACAGACAAGTCTGTAAATTTCGGTCTGAAAAGATCATATTTTACTAAAAAATTGTTTCAAAATAGAAAGTAAGACATCGAGCTCATTCAGTGAGTAGCAAGTGCTGTCAGAAACCATATAAGACTATGTCCGTTCATGATTTCTTACTGCCCATGTTTGTGTGTGATATGGATGTGATCGATGCCTCATCTGGAAATGGAGCTCCTTTGTAACAAAGGTGAATGTTTACAATACCGGAGGCCAACGTCTTCTTGAGCTCAGTGTATGGCCTTATGGGATGAAACGCTTAGGTACATTGCTCCTGTGTGGCCTGCAGCAGTAGTAGGCACCTACCATTAAAACTTGTCTTTGCCGAAACCGGTTTGGCTCAGTGGATAGAGCGTCGGCCTGCGGACTGAAGGGTCCCGGGTTCGATTCCGGTCAAGGGCATGTACCTTGGTTGCGGGCACATCCCCAGTGGGAGGTGTGCAGGAGGCGGCTGATCGATGTTTCTCTCATCGATGTTTCTAGCTCTCTATCCCTCTCCCTTCCTCTCTGTAAAAAATCAATAAAATATATTAAAAAAAAAAAACTTGTCTTCAACACCACTAGTTGTTTCATCTTTTAAAAATAGTTTTAATTGATTTGAGAGAGAGGAAGGGAGAGAAAGAGAAACATCCATGAGAGAGAAACATCAATGGGCTGCCCCCCCCGCCCCGCACACCCCCTACTGGGTATCGAGCCCACAACCTGGGCATGTGCCCAGACCTGGCATCGAACAGGCGAACGGGCGACCTCTCGGGGCATGGCAGGACACTCAACCACCTGCGCCACGCCGGCCAGGGCAACTAGTTGCTTCATTTTCTTTTCTTTTTTTTTTTTTTTATAAATTTTTTATTTATTTTTTTAATATATTTTATTGATATTTTACAGAGAGGAAGGGAGAGGGATAGAGAGTTAGAAACATCAATGAGAGAGAAACATCGATCAGCTGCCTCCTGCACACCTCCTACTGGGGATGTGCCCGCAACCCAGGTACATGCCCTTGACCGGAATCGAACCTGGGACCTTTCAGTCCGCAGGCTGACACTCTATCCACTGAGCCAAACCGGTTTCGGCGTTGCTTCATTTTCTTAGGCTGGACTGGTAGGATTTTTCTCTCCACCATCAGGCATTCAAATCTTATATCTTTCCTCACCTCTCAGATATCCTCTTCCCTTTGCTACGTCCTTGCATGGTCAGAGCAGTGACAGAGACGAACACAACGTCTCCGTAAGGGGTCACACAGTGTCAGTGTCGGGGAAGGCCATCGTACAACAAATGTAAGGCTGCAGCCATGGCAAGTGCTCCGAAGACCCTCCCAGAGGTTTCCTGAGCGAGTGGTGTCTGAAGTGAAGGACGAGTGGAAGTGTGTCTAACAGAGAGCAGGGAAGAACTCGCCAAACACAGGGACGGTGTGAGGAGGTGCTGGGTCTGGAGAGGTGAGCGTGAGGGGCTGACACGTGAAAGGCAGCTCCAGCGGCCTGAGTCCGGGACCTGGGCAGGGTGTGGCCGCGGCCGAGCTGACCACCAGTGACCACAGGTGCTGTGGGGAGGGGTTTTGTGTTCATCCTAAGTGAAAACCGGGGGGACGTTGGCCGCTGTGTTAGATGGTGTTTAATGCTTCTCGCACCACAGTCATCGTTCCTGGCATTATAGAACACGCTGCGTATTTTCACTTGTGAAAAAATAACACCACCACAGTTTCTGACCAAAGAACAGTGTCACGTTGTAAAGAATCATTGGCACTAACAGTAACCCTGAGGTGCTCCCCGCTGGGATGGTGGCGTTTTTAGGAATCCCGGAATACAGTTGTGTTCCTCAGTTCCTGGAATTGTAATAGCAGGATCTTCCCATCTCGTTTTTTAACTTACGGTTGAGAAACTATAGTGCAGTGTTCTCAACCTTTCTAATGCCGCGACCCTTTAATACAGGTCCTCATGTTGTGTGACCCCCAAACATAAAATTATTTTCGTTGCTACTTTATAACTGTAATTTTGCTACTATTAATGAATCGTCATGTAAATATCTGTGTTTTCCGATGGTCTTAGGCTCTACAGGCATCGACCCACAGGTTGAGACCCGCTGCTGTAGAGCCTAAGACCATCGGAAAACACAGGTATTTACATGACGATTCATTAACAGTAGCAAAATTACAGTTATGAAGTAGCAACGAAAATAATTTTATGGTTGGGGGTCACCACAACATGAGGAACTGTATTAAAGGGTGGCGGCATTAGAAAGGTTGAGAACCACTGCTATGGTGGGTGCTGTTGGATTTAGAGATGATATAATTGACTAGAGGCCCGATGCACGAAATTTGTGCAAGGGTCTCGGCCCTCCCCGGCTGCCTCGGCCTTCACGGCCTGGCTGCCTCTTGGCCCCGGGGCCGTTCCAGAAGGTTGTTCCGTCGTCCGGTCTAATTAGCATATTAGCTCTTTATTATATAGGATAGCTTTTCTATGATAATGCAGACAGTTGGGGAACAAATATCGTTTTCAAAGATACTGATTTTTTCATAAATCATTTAAAAAATTAAGGTGTAACTTACATTCATTAAGGTTCACAAGTCTTAAATGTGTAGCCTGATGAATTTGCATGTATGTAACCACTACCCAGAACAAGATGTAGGACATTCCTTGCACTCATTACCCTGGTACCTCCTCCTAGTTATAAGCCCTCCCTCGAAGCTAGCCACTCTGCTGACTTCTGGTTTTGAACTAGACATAAATGGAATTATATGGTATGTGCTCTTGATCGGGTTCATTTGCTCAGTATTGTCTGTAGGATTCATCTGTAGCATTGCTTGCAACCACAGTTTGTTCTTTTCATTGCAATATACTCGTCTGTTGTATGAATATACCGCAGCTTAGTCATCCTTTCTACTGTCCATACAGATGATCTCCTTTGAGGTTTAACTAATTTAATCCCCAAGTAAGGTAAACACTTGATCAAATTGTTTATTTTATTTGGGGATTATTTTGTTTTGTTTAGCCTTTTCTTCTGTTTGTCATCGAGCAACCTGTTGTTTTGTGGTGCAAATTACCCCAGGTTCTCAGGTTTCATAAGTATTAGTGAACCATATAAAATTGCCATCTTGTGGGTCAAAATCAGTTGAATGGTAGTTTTCCACTGGGCTTTGTTTCTGGCGATGTAATCTTCCTTTCAGCCCGGGCCCTCCTAATTACTGTGAAACCTCACCTCCTCGCAGCCGAGAAACACCGAGAGGCAGTGCACGGTGCTCCCTGCTCCCCGCTCCGCTAGGTGAGGAGCCTGAGGCACTGATGGGCTTCCTGATTAGACTGATGTTACAGAGAGGCCATTGAAAGCGCCCGGAATGGACGCCAGGGCTCCTGGGACCCTTTGCTCCCGTTCTAGATACAAACGGAGCTTTCATTGTGTTGGTAATCTCTGTGTACTCACCTAGTTGTGTGAACATATTGAGTATCAATTCTAATGCAATATTTCCCTTTTCCTCAGTATGAGTAATCAGGTTGGGATGAGTGATTTCTTTGATCAACAAATCACGTTCGTTTACCCCACGGTTCTAGTGCTACAGCTTTCGAATGGCTCGAATGCCACATTAGTGATTTTTAATATGAGAAAGTTTGATTTTTAGTTACCTTATTACATTTCAGAGGGAACATGAGTTACACTTCCCCCAGAGTTTTAATTTTTCGGAAAAGAGGAGTTAGAATAGGATGTTCTTCAGTGAAACTCCTGATTGGGCTTTGACTATGTTCTTACTCAGATTTAAAAGTCATTTTTCTTAAACAATAGTATTTAAAATTACAAAAAAACTTTCAGGTTCTCTAATACTTTTCATGCACCTGAAAACAAGGTTGGTGTGCCTACTGTGAGAAATCAATTTATATCCTCCTCATGTGAGTGCCTGACGGGCCACCTGCCCACGTTCATGAACTTCGGGGGATGTCAGCATTTGGCAGGATTGGCACTAAATCAGAACCCCAGGGGCGCTCCCAGCCTTCACTCAGCAGATGGGGCTGAGAAAGGGCTGAGGCTGAGCCTCTCCGGCAGGCGATCAGCACGTGAACGGAGACGCTGCACCTGCTGGGGGAGTGGCGGTGTCACGCTGTCGCACACTGCCCTCTCCGCCCCGCTCCTCCTGGAGGGTTTTGGCAGATGGTTTCGGACTTGGTTGAAGAACCCTGAAGTGTGCAGGCTGTTCGAGGTGGGACAGAATTATGAAGGCACGGGTCGCTGGCGCTTCATGACAACACAGAAGAGCTCTGTGACTCCCACTTAGTCACAGAGCTGCTGAGTCCTAGGGACCCACGAGAGCACTTTTACCTTGAATGTTCATTTCTTTTTTTTCTTTTTTTTTAAATATATTTTATTGATATTTTACAGAGAGGAAGGGAGAGGGATAGAGAGCTAGAAACATCGATGAGAGAGAAACATCGATCAGCTGCCTCCTGCACACCCCCTACTGGGGATGTGCCCGCAACCAAGGTACATGCCCTTGACCGGAATCGAACCTGGGACCCTTCAGTCCGCAGGCCGACGTTCTATCCACTGAGCCAAACCGGTTTCGGCTGAATGTTCATTTCTTAAACATCAACACAACGTAAACGTAACAACCATCAAAGTTAGACATTCTCAGAGGAGTTTTCTTCATTGACTTCAACAGGGCAGCTTCCCCCTTTCAAACGAGAGCCCGGTACCTCCCTCGACCTTCCTGGCTGTGCCCAGTCCTCACCTGCCTTCCTAGGTGTGTGATACCCTGTTCTTATCTCAGCTCTCTTGCTCTTTCCCTTCCAGTGTCCATTTCAGTCTTCCTTTCTTATCTCCTGAACTCCCGGGGTCTTTGCAGAAACTGACCTTGCCCGTGGGCGTTGGGGCTGCAGCCTGTGACCTGGTGCTCCTTAGCCCTGCTGCCCAGCCTGCCCAGCTCAGGGTACCAGCTGGCAACACCAAAGTCCGAAACCCCTGAGGAACGGGGACCCGCTCCCCATGAGAGTTCCATTTGTCCTGTTTATCTGTGGCTGGTCGCTAGCACGGACTGAATGGCTTCCTTGTGCAGTCAACCTTCAACATGACCTGTGCAGCCTCGCTCCCACCTCTCGCCTCTCAGCTTGGAAATGCAGTAGACATTTAACCCCCGCAAGTTCATACTTTATGTTATCGTTTAGACACCAGAGTTCACACTTCACAGGGTGGCCTAGAAAATGTTAAGCAGAAGGACTTTTACGTACCTTACCTGTTCGGATTATTATCCACTTTCGACCTGGCACTGTTTCTTTACCCTCAACCCTGGACTTTAGGTAAACACTTACATTTAGAGCAGGGTGTCTCTGCCTTGGCACTGTCCTAGGATGAATATTTTGTTGCAGGAGCTGTCTGTGCATGGAAGGATGTTTAGCATCATCTCTGGCCTCTACCCACAAGATGCCAGCAGCTCCCCCCCTAGCGGTGACAGCAGAATGTCTTCAGACGTTGCCAATTCCCCATTATATCTCCACTGGTGCGGTGTCTCCTCGTGTAAATACAGAATGCTCCCAGAGCTACTAACACCTGCTGACCTACCATGGTTGGAGAGTGGCATGTCCAAGGTCATGCCGTTCAATCAATGTACATTTACAGAATGTCTGCCAGACCCCAGGCTAGATGTTGGAAAGAAAGAGAAGACTAAGACACGGTCCTGGTACCTATCTTAGTACATCAGTATCCACATTACCACGTCTTCCTGGGAGCCGTGTTCTCTGCAGAGGAGAAGTGATGCGTGTTGTGCGTGCAGCCGAGTTCATCCTGCGTGTCTGTGGATAACTGAGTGAGTGACCCTACACGAGAGAATGAGCATGGATCCTGTGATCAGACACAGCTGCATTCAAACCACAGTTTGCCGTTTATTACTCTCCTGTCCTATAACCTTGAGCCAATTACTTAACATCGCCAAGGCGTGATATAACATGTACAGTTTCGGTGTGAAATCCCAAATCACAGAAGTATGGCAACAGGTGATGGTGTTGTTATTATTTATCACTACTTATTGTGGAACGTCTCATCTTGAATGGGTGAATGACTGATGTGTGTGGATAAATAGTTTTCAAAAAAATGAAATAAAGCGTGTTTTTCTTGGCAAGGCAGGCACTCGTCCAAGTCAGCTAGCATCGAACTTGCCTCAGCGGGAGGGGCCCGGGGTTGAGGGCTAGAGGCGCCACGGCCCAGGAGGGCTGGGGGCGAGGCCTGGTTGAGAACCATGAAGCGTCCCATTTGCAGAAAGGAGTTAGAACAGTTAGTGACCAGACTATGTCCGATTTATAGGTAGGACGTCAGCTGGAGCCTCGTTCAGACAAGCAGGATGAAGGCAGACGCAGCCACTTTGTCAGTGTAGACCAGGGGTGGGCAAACTTTTTGACTCAAGGGCCACAATGGGTTCTTAAACTGGACCGGAGGGCCGGAACAAAAGCATGGATGGAGTGTTTGTGTGAACTAATATAAATTCAAAGTAAAGGAGCGGAGGGGAGAGCAAGAGAACCCTCCGCTCTTTTGGCTCCGCGGGCCGGATAGAACAGCCAAACGGGCCAGATCCGGCCCGCGGGCCGTAGTTTGCCCACGGCTGGTAGACTGAGGCTGGAAGCCCTGAGGCTCTGCTGACCCCCCTCCTCCGTTTCTCTTCACATTGCTCTCCTCCTCCTCTAGGTCATAGCTCCTGCTTTTCACGGTTAAGCTCCTTACTCCCTTGCGTTATTATTCAGGTCCGCCTAGGACTGCCTCGCCTCCAGAGCCAGATTAGAAGCTGGTTGAAGGCAGGAACAATGCATTCGTGCAGATGTATTTTAAGAATACGTAGTCGTATTCCGAGTATTTGTGGAAAGAAAGGGTGCAAATCCAGCCTACAGCAGCTCCTGAGCAGCAGTATATCAAGTGATTCCTGTCTCTTTAAACCACTTGTGAGGTCTAAAGACAAAGTTGACTTCTCCTTCATTTGCCATTTGATGTGCTGGTACCTATGTAATAGTCATTACAATTTTTTTCAGACATGGCAAGAAAAATCCTTGATTTTCTTTCATCTTAATCTATAGCCTAGAATTAAGAAAACCAACCAGCTAATACTGAGTGACATTACTAAAACATGCTTGAACATACGCACATCATTATTTCATCTTAAAAGTGGTTTTCAAGATCAATAAGGCAGTGTTATTCTTCCTTTACCGATGGCTACCTTTGTATAAACTATCAGATTTCAAGATTGGATTGGCTTTGAAAGTAACTTGGATTTATGAAATCCCCCTTCTCTGGTAGAGCTGAGTATTCAGATTATTTACATGTACTGTCTCACATCTGTACTAAACCTTGATCATCTACATGGTTTGAAGCTGTGGACTTCTATAGATAGTTCAGAAGCGACAATGTCTAGCATGACCAACGTTTAGTAACATATCCTGTTAATACTTACAATGTCTTTTATTTATTGAGTTTTTACAGAGAGGAAGGGAGAGGGATAGAGAGTTAGAAACATCCATGAGAGAGAAACATCAATCAGCTGCCTCCTGCACACCCCCCACCGGGGACGTGCCCGCAACCAAGGTACATGCCCCTGACCGGAACCGAATCTGGGACCCTTCAGTCCGCAGGCTGACACTCTATCCACTGAGCCACACCAGTTTTGGCTACAATGTCTTTTCTAAAGATGGTTGCAAAGTTATAAAGTCTGCAGAACCTTCAGCACACTTCCCATGTCATAAGCGATTCGCTTCATGTGGCATCTTTGTTATTTCTTGTGTCTGGTTTTGTTTACTGACACAGAAAAGCTCCACTGGCCCGAGCAGGAGCTGGCCAAGAAGTCGGTGCTGAACGCCGAAGAGGCCGTGGCCGCTGACCGCCGCAGGAGCGCCTCGCAGTTACCGCCCGGGATACTGAAGGACATTTTCACCACTGGGACCAGCAGTTACAATGTCCTCCTCCAGAGCAGAGAGGAGAAGAGGCATCCGTCGCAAAGGCAAAGGCGGTCTTCCTCCGCCCAACCCAAAAGATGCAGGAAGCCCAGCAAGTCTCCCTGCTCGCCTCACAGCAAAGAGCTCCGCAGGACCAAGGCCCCGGTGCCGGGGCTGAGCAGCAGCGCCTGGTGCTGCCTCGACAGGCAGCCTGCTGCCTTCATCACGAGTGCCCTGTCCGGTCCTGTGGCCTTTACACATGGTATCTCTGTTACAGGGAACAGCATAGCCCTGACACCCAAATCCAAACACAAGGTCAAGCGGCACCATTTCTCCCCTCTCCCCAAGCCGAAGCCGCAGCCCCCGCCGCAGCTGTGTCGGAGTTTTGAAAAAGATGATTCTTCTGGGAAGAAATTGTGTATTCTGACCGCCATAAAGCCCACCAACCTGGAGAGGGAGAAGCTCAGGTTCTTCAAGTCCGACTACACCTACGACCCGCAGTTTGAGTACGCGAACCCCTCCCTGCCCAGCGTGCTGGCCAAGCACAGCCACGCGTCGGACCGGTTTCTTAAGCAGGTAAGCGCTCCTGGGGGGGCGGTGTTTCGTGGTTACATAGCTCAAACAGTTATATGCAGTCTTATACAAGGAAAAAAGACTTGGAAAGTATTCCAGTTGTTTACATGTGATAGTTAATCCCCATCCTGGGCCCGTGGCAAGAAATTCCCAGGTAAGTGGCACAGCCTCTCCGTAAACCCCCGTCACACTCATCGCGCCCCATAAAGAATCTGTTTCATGGACTCTGTGGCAGGAAGACTCTTCATTAGATTTTTGTTGTTATCCTCTCCCGAGGATATTTTCCCATGGGTTTTTAGAGAGAGTAGAAGAGAGGGAAAGACAGAGAGAAACATCGATGTGAGAGAAACACATCCATTGGTTGCCTTCTGTACGAGCCCTGACCAGGGCCCGGGCTGGGGAACAGCCTGCAGCCAAAGTGTGTGCCCTTGACCAGAATCGAACCTGGGACCCTTTGGACCGCAGGCCGACGCTCTATCCACTGAGCCACACCAGCCAGGGCAGGAAGACTGTCTATGAGGAAGAAAGCTTCAGATCTGGCTCCCGACGTTCCGGGGGGCGTTACCGGCCTGGCCGTTAGTGAGCCCACAGGCAAGTACAGCCCTTTTCCGTCTGAGCGAAGCACATGGGCTGCACTCGTTCTGCTTGGCTCTGGACCGCGGTCTCTGGTCCTCCTTGTCCGATTCCACCCCCAGCTTGCTCAGGCCCCACACGTCTGGCGGCCATGAGCTTTCTAGGGCTTTGCTCACATAGTTTATCATCATCACATCAATATTTAGGCGCTCATCTAAAGAAGAAAAGGATGAAATTATAAAAGTGATCTCCAAGGTTTGCCAATCCTACGTGACTGGCAGGACCAGTGCTTTCCAGAGTCCCGTTCAGACACGCAGCCCATAGCTCTGTGGCATGCACGTTAGGGCACCTAAACTTCTAGGGCACCTGGGCTTCACCTGCAGGGCACAGTGCGACCGGCACAGGCAGACGTTTGGTGAGATGAACCTTGCACCGGCTGTTCTGGCGCAGCAGGCTCGGCGTGGCTTTGTCAGGGCGGCGTGGCGTTGGCGGGCATAGTTCCACCGGCCTGGGTCGCGTGCCCTGTCGCAGCATTTCTGCCGCGTGGAGTTCTTTTGGATTTGTGCCAGCAGATTTGGTGTTGTTACAACTGACGTGCAATCTGACCAGTCATGTAAGCCATTAGGTAGAGCTTATTTTAAGATTAAAATAATTTTAATATTGCTCTTTCATGTCCTTTGCTGGAAGAAACCTTTTCTATCGCACCTCTGTTTTTTTAGAGGGCAATCGCTTTTTATTTAAATGTGCTGAGATTGTGCCAAATGCTAAAAAGTCAGCTGTTGCTTTTATTCCTATTCTGGCAATCATTTTGTGATCTTTTTTTTTTTTTTTGGTGGAAATTGCGATTGATTGAATGTGGGGAAGTCACATTTAAAATTTATGATAATTGCCCTGACCAGTTTGGCTCAGTGGATAGAGCATCGGCCTGCGGACTGACGGGTCCCAGGTTCGATTCCGGTCAAGGGCACGTACCTTGGTTGTGGGCACGTCCCCAGTAGGGGGTGTACAGGAGGCAGCTGATCGATGTTTCTCTTTCGTCAATGTTTCTAACTCTCTATCCCTCTCCTTTCCTCTCTGTAAAAAATCAATAAAAATATATTAAAATAAATAAAATAAATAAAATAAAATTTGATAATTATTAAAAAGCTGTTTGCTTCCCCCTCCTTAGTGCTGAGAGGAAGGGCTGAGATTTACTTGCCAGCACTTTTTAATTTGGAGTCCCACCCCAACCCCTGCCAGGCAGGAGAGATTTCCCGCCATGAAATCAAAGCGAATGTTCTCTCATTTTGCGGGAGGCGATGCGGGAGCATCAGCAGCCGCACAGACTGAGGATTGACACGACTTGGCCTGTGTCCCCCAGTCTGTACTTTCACCCAGTTCCCATGCTGTCCTACTCCTAAGACTGTATTTTTCAAAATAACTGTTATTTGCAAATACACTGCGTTTTTGATCACCCACATTAATGGAAGGAAACCTTTGCATGGATTAGCTCAGGTGGAAAGGTCACCCCCTGCCCCCCCCCCCCCCCCCCGGAACAGCTGTCGCCAGGGCAGCCACCTGCTCTCCTGCGGTGACACGGCCACAGGTCTGCAGGAGGGTCAGTGTAGGGAGCAGGCATTGTCAGAGAAGGAAACGCAGTCATAGAGGAGCCACACGGTGACAGGAAAAGGAGCGTGTGGGAGGAAGTGGCGTTTAAAACAAACACCACTGAATTGGCTCATAAAGAGGAAGGCTTCTGAACCTTTGATTTGGTTCCAGGCATCTTGCATGGTGACCTGTGGGCCAGGGGGAAGATGCAGTGAGGAAAGACAAGGGACTAAGGATTGAGGTGAAGACAGATGTTACAGCCAGTGACACAGGCTTCATTTCTTATAAAAAGATCTGTCCGGGAGCAGAGCTGTCTGACTTTTAAAGATGGCCCCCGAAAGCAATGTCTTGCTTTTTGAGTTTGTAGTGTGAGTGGACAGGTAATTCATTGCTGTTCGATCCAGTATTTCCAACCACATTTGGCCATGGCGCCCTTTGGAAATGATATCTGGTCCAGCACTTTTCCAGAGAAACAGTTTGGACAGCACTGGTAGGGAAGAGGACTGGGACTTCCAGGGGTGACCTGGGGTGATTCAGGATTGAGGGGGTGGGGGTGGGCTCTAGATGGCAGAGTTTATAAAAGGGGGGAAGTGAAGGGAGGGTTGGAATTGAGTGGAGGTCAAACCAATGACCTTAAATCCTAAAATTAAAACCCAGCCTTTAATTCTGTTGAAACTTAAATACGATACACAGTTACATGGGAAATAGACAACAGAAGCCATTCACAGTCTCTCCCTGTCGCCTCTTTCTCTGTCTCTCTCTAACTTTGTCCTCACAACAACCCTGTGAGGTAAGTAGGGCAAACATTTTCACCTCCATTTGCCAGTGGAGAAACTCAGCCCGAGAGGGAGGAGTGACATGCCTAGGATGTCACAGCCCGTGAAGGGCAGGCGCCAGGTGCACAGGCCTGCTGGCCGCCCGTCTCCCGCCCCCGGTCGCACCGGTGTCCCTATTGCACCGAGCGAAACGGCACTTGAGAAGGGAGATAGCTTTAAGCACATGACGGGTGGAGTGGCTCGTGACTGATGGTCAGATTTCCAGGCTGCTGAGCCGTGGCCAGAACCGGCAGGCCAGCCAGCAGCAGGTCCCTTACAGACGTGTCAGAGGCTTGTCTTACCCGAGACAATGCCACACAGTTTGTACGGGAGCTTTCACTTCCTGGGGGAGCGGGTTAAAAGTGCTATTTGATGGGCTGTTCCTTTTTATTTATTATTATTCTTATGTTATTATTTTTTTAAAATATATTTTATTGATTTTTTACAGAGAGGAAGGGAGAGGGATAGAGTTAGAAACAACGATCAGCTGCCTCCTGCACACCTCCCACTGGGGATGTGCCCACAACCAAGGTACATGCCCTTGACCGGAATCGAACCTGGGACTGACCTTCAGTCCGCAAGCCGACGCTCTATCCACTGAGCTAAACCGGTTTCGGCTTATGTTATTTTTTAAACTAGATTTTTGTTGATTTCGGAGAGGAAGGGAGAGGGAGAGAGAGATAGAAACATCAATGATGAGAAAGAATCATGGATTGGCTGCCTCCTGCATGCCCCCCTAACCCCCCGACTGGGGACTGAGCCTGCAACCTGGGCATGTGCCCTTGACCGGAATTGAACCCGGGACCCTTCAGTCCGCAGGCCGACACTCTATCCACTGAGCCAAACCAGCTAGGGCTGGACTAATCTTTTTTAAATGACAGCTTAAGATAAGAGTCACACGCCGTGCTGTTCGCCCACCTGAAGTGTACAGTCAGTGATTCTGAGTATGTTTAGAATTATGCAGCATCACCACTGTCCAATTCAGGGACATGTCATCACCCCTCCAACAGAAACCTCTGCCCTGTAGAAATGACTCCCCACTGGCCACCAGCCTCCCAGCTCTAGCCAGCGCCACTCTACTCTCTCTTCTTCCATGGACTTGCCTGTTCTGGAAGTCTCATATAAGTAGAATCATTCAGCACGTGGCCCTTTGTAACGAGCTTCTTTCACTTAGCATAATGTTGGCAAGATGCATCCGAGCCGTAGCTTGTGTCAGGACTCTATTGCTGAGTAATACCCAAGGATGTATAGCTCACATTTTATGTGTCCATTCTTCAGGTGATAGACACTTGGGTTGTTTCTGCTCTTTGGCTGTTATGAATAATGCTGCTATGAATATGTGTGCAAATTTTTGTGTGGACCTATGTTTTAAGTTATCTTAGGTGTACACCTGGTAGTGGATCATGTGTAGTTGGCCATACAGTGGTAGATTGTGGAGTAGTGGGTCATATGTATTAAAGAGAAGCGAACACATTGGAATCTTGGAGGGAAGGCAGGGGAGGGTGGGTGGGAGGGTATCAACCAAAGACCTTGTGTGCATATATGCATAACCCATGGACACAGACAATAGGGTGGTGAAGGCCTGGGGCAGGGGACGGGGGGTGGGGTAGAGGGGGTCAATGGGGGAGAATGGGGGACATATATAATATTTTCAACAATAAAGATTTTTAAAAAGAGAAGTGAATACAGAAAGAGAAGTATTTGTAACTGACAGGTGTTTGTGAAAGTATGTGCAAGGGAGGGGCAGCTGCTTAGGATGAGAAAGATGTGGTGCCTCAGTTGTATTTTCATTTGGAATCAATAAACAACAGACACAGTCACGATAAATAAGAGTATTCCCGGCTTATTACTCCCCTCGAAGTAAGGGGAGGCTGTTCGCTTCCATGTTCTCTGTCTTCTCCAGGCCATCAATATTATGGAGCTGACGTTACAGAAATACGGAAGCTATGAGAAGTTCGAGCAGGCCACGGGCGGGAGCCTGCTGTCCAAGACTCGGATCTGGAGCCACGTCAGGAAGTACATGATGAAGGAAGGCTGCCTGGGGGAGGTGAGTCCTGGAGCGAGCGCCGTGGGCACTTAGCCCTCCGCAGGGGCTGCAGGCTGTGTCTTTCTGACCCTGTCCAGCTCCTTAAATTCGTCTCACAGATTTCTGACTAAATACTGTAAGTCTGGTTTCCCATGGCATTGAGCTGTGTTCAGTTTCTTTTCTTACCGCCATTCCTGTGTAGCTTATGGCAACATGTGAGTGGTTTTATGAAACTTGTCAATGAAGAGATTGCCCTGGGGGCCCCTCCCATTGGAAGCCAGGTCCTGGCGTTCAGTGTTGACACAGCTCCGGCCGCAGTGGCCAGGCCTCCGTCTGTACCCGCCCTGCGTCACTGTGGCCGAGGCTGAGCGCAGCGGGACAGGGCCCGGTCCTCGTGTCTTCTCCGCAGAGCCCTTGCCTCCCTTCCAGTCCAGGAAGGCCCTGAGGTCCCACAGGCTCAGCACCGGGAGGTCCAGGGGACGGGCCCTCAGTTCAGCCTCTTGGTTCTGTGAGCATCGGGGTGCTGGAAACTAAAGAAGGTGTTCCTGTGGCCTGGTCCCCCACCTTCACATTGTGCTTACATCTCCGTACCTTCCCTGTGGCCCTCAGGTCGTGGTCCACCTCACCGAGGACCTGCTCTCCCGCGCCTCCATGACGGTGGTCAACGGCTGCCCCACGCTGACCATCAATGTGTCCACTGCACGTGAGCACTGGCTGGAGGGAATGCTGAGGCACGAAATCGGTAGGGCAGCCCCTCCACCGTCACGCGTTGTACCCGAATCAGCTCCACGACACGCTCCTTGTAATGGGGTTTTCGTAGTTGTATTTGGCAAAAAGCAATGGAGTTGTTAGGCTTCACTTGAACTTGAGCTACGCTGATTAACGTCCCATTTCAGGTTAGGTTTTCAGGGCCCTGTGCAGCAGCATTAAGCTTGAAAAGTCACTGAACCCCAGGATTTCGGTTGCTTGACCTTAAACTGAAGGAATTGAATTCCCTGATCCCTGAGATTCTTTTCAAATATCAAGTCTATGATTCCTCCCTTGACAAAAATAACCTCTTCTGAGGAGCCCTGGAGCCCTGGGAGGGGAGGGGGCAGCGTGCTCCTTCCGATCAGAGGCTTGGGGCGGGGCGGGGCGGGCTGGCTTCTGCTGTGTGGGTTGATTTGGGCTGAGAACGGTAGGGTCTTTGGGGAAGGAAGTAAAGACGGCGTTTCCTGCTTCCACGGCCCCTCCTGCAGGCACACATTACTTCCGGGGCATCAACAACCTGCAGCAGCCCTGGGGCAGCTGGACGGGCCGCAGGAAGCACGAGCTGAAGCCGAACAACCCCACGGAGGAGGGGCTGGCGAGCATCCACAGCGTCCTGTTCAGGAAGGACCCCTTCCTGTGGCGGGCTGCGCTGCTCTATTACACCGTGTTCCAGGCCAGCCGCCTGTCCTTCTGCGAGCTCTTCCAGGACATCGGGAAGTTTGTCAAGGACCCCAACACGAGGTGGGATTACTGCGTGCGGGCCAAGAGGGGCTGCACCGACACGGCCCAGCCAGGTGGGTGGCCCTGGGCCATAGGTCCTCTGACTTTGGGGTGAGGACCAACAGAAAAAACAGGAGTGATGAATGTGCTGACTGAACCCTCGCTCAACACGACGCAGTCTTAGTGGTTATGAACCACTAACTGGTTCGCCAGTTGTCCCTAGAGTATTGGAAACCAGTTCCAGACATCTGTCCTTTTACCTGCAGATACTCCTGTGCGCGTCCCTAACCGGTAAGGACAACTTGTCCACAGTCCCCGGGCTAGTAGCATAGCTGACCACATCCACAGCGTCATAGTGCAGGACTCCGTATGGTGACTTCAGTCCACGGAACAGAGCAACGTTTAACAAATTCACATGCTATGTCAGGTGGGAGGAGGGTTTTCTTTGTAAATGAACACGTTTTTAAAAGTAGGATCAGATCTCACAAGCTGTTTCTGCTCATCATGTCTTCGTCCACATTTTTTCTATTTATAAACCCCATATTCTTTAAAACTCAGACCTAATTCTTGATTTCTTAGGGAAGAATAGTATCAGAATCACCTATAGTTATTTTAATGGTGCAAAGGGTATTAGTGTGTGTGTGTGTGTGTGTGTTTGTTTAGTACTGACATCCTATATTTCCACATTGCTCCCGTGAGACCTAATGCTGTAAGCCGTCCCCCTCTCTCCTCACCGGACACCCTCACTGCATCATGGGAGTTAAGGCTGCAGTCAGAGGGTGGGGTGGGGGTGAGGGTAGGATAATCTACACTAATAGAAGAGAAAGATGCAAATTGACCATACCTCTGAGACACCCACCAGCCAATCAGGAGTGAGTATGCAAATTAACCCAACAAAGATGGCGGGTCAATTTGCATATGCAGGCTCAGAGTGACTAAAGACTGAAGATAACTGAAGACTGAAGAGGCTTAGCTTCTCCGCTGCGGCCAAAGCGAAGGCCTGGGTCCTGGGTGCCGGAGGAAAACCGGTGCCGGCAGCCAGGGGAAGGAAGGCCTATTGCACGAATCTTCGTGCAACAGGCCTCTAGTTACTTATAGGAGTCATACAATTTAAGTTACCCGTGTTTCTTTATAATTAGGGGAAAATGCTATTTTAATTATGGGGATGGGGACCTGGGGAGGAGAGATTCTTAAAAGGGAGCTCTGGTCTCCATGTTGTCCTGGTCCTTCCAGAGACCTTACTTTGGATGTTACAAAGATAGAGCAGTTAAACACAAGTAAATGTGGTGCCTTAGAAAACCCCTTTGTACAGGGCCGGTTCCTGTACAGGGAACGGTCAGCGTCTCATGACTGAGGGATGTTTCAGACGTCGGGGTAAACACGGCTGTGGTCCCTGCAGGGTGCTTCAGTAAAGACCAGGTGTACCTGGACGGCATCCTGCAGCTGCTGCGGCACCGGGACTCCATCGACTTCCCCCTGCTGACCGCCCTGGGCAAGGTGAGTGACCAGGGACGGCGAGAGGTCCCCGCGCGTCGTGCAGCACTTCCGCCCGCTGCTTTATGATGACAACAGGCGCAGATTCAAACTGCTTTTATCTGTGCTCGGAATTAGCTTCTTTAACATGATACAGGAGGGAAGAAATGTGTCCTGTCATAGAACCGAACGGCAAGCTTCCTTAGTGGACAACAAGAGATAAGGGAATAGGAAATTTGGGGATGCAGTATGTAGTTTCATTTATATACATCTTTTTCTAAAGCATTTGAAAGTAGTTCGTAGATATAACACAACCCCCCCCCCCTTTTAAATATATTTTATTAATTTCAGATAGGAATGGAGAGGGAGAGAGAGAGAGAAACAATCAGTGATGAGAGAGAATCATTGATCGGCTGCCTCCTACACGCTCCACACTGAGGACTGAGCCCGCACCTGGGCATGTGCCCTGACTGGGTTTGATCCCCAGTCAGGGCACATATAGGAAACAACCAATGAATGCATGAATAAGTGGAGCAACAAACTGATGCTTCTCTTTCTTCCTCTCCCACCCCCCTCTTCTCTTTCCTCTTTCTCTCTAAACTCAATAAAAATAAAAATAAAAAAGATTTTTGCTATTTTTCAGATATTAAAGTAATTTGAAAAACTGTTCACATACTTGCCCTAGCCGGTTTAGCTCAGAGTTGGCTTGCAGACTGAAGGGTCCTGGGTTCGATTCCAGTCAAGGGCACATGCCTGGGTTGCAGGCTCGGTCCCCAGAAAGGGGCGTGCAGGAGGCAGCCAATCAATGATTCTCTTTCATCACTGATGTTTCTATCTCTCCCTCTCCCTTCCTCTCTGAAATCAATAAAAATGTATTAAAAAAATAGTCCACATACTTAAAAGTTTACTTACTACCCAGAGAAGAAATTGCTCTTTAAATGTTACTGATAGTTACATTTAAAACTGACCCCATGCCCTAACCGGTTTGGCTCAGTGGATAGAGCGTCGGTCTGCGGACTGAAGGGTCCCAGGTTCGATTCCGGTCAAGGGCATGTACCTTGGTTGCGGGCACATCCCCAGTAGGGGGTGTGCAGGAGGCAGCTGATCGATGTATCTCTCTCATCGATGTTTCTGACTCTCTATCCCTCTCCCTTCCTCTCTGTAAAAAAGTCAATAAAAATACATTAAAAAAAAATATAAAAATAAATAAATAAAACTGACCCCGCCTCCGTTTCTCAGGTCTCCTATGAAGACGTGGATCGCTTGAAGGAACTGGGCGTCACTGAGAACATGAGGGTCCCGCAGTTCCTGCTGGACCGGGAGCGGTACATGGAGCACTTGGAGAAGATCATGGAAGTGAATGAGCTGACCGACAGGGAGCTCAGAGACCTTATTTATTAATTAGCACCCTTGCGAGCAGCGCGAAAGTGTCCCCTTATACTCCCTTTTGGTGCCTCAGCTCCGGCAGATTGGTAAAGGAAGAAGGACTGTTCACATGAGTTTCTGCAGACTGGTCGGCAGTATTCAGCCGCATGTTTAGGATAAGTACAAACCTGAAACTGTTTCTAAAGCGGGTTCTACAGGCTGCAAGGGAAGTGACCTGTTTTCATCTGATTCCATCCGATGCTCAACAGAGTCAGATGAAAGACTGCTGAGGAGTGTTTCTGAAGAATCTTGGTCAAACCCAGCGATAAACTTCTCCCTGAGCCCCAAGACCAGCTTGGGCGAGAGCCTGCTTCCCGTGCTGTCCACACGCCATGGTTGCGTTTTCTTTCACGAGGATGGCCATTATTCGCCTCCGAAAAGTTCGTTTTTTATGCCCCCCAACAGCTCCATCTAAGGTTTCTTATTTGTCTTACATGTTAAGTAATGTTAAGGGGGTGGGGACAATTTGAAAAGTTTCATTAATTCTTTACATCTTATTTTTTCACCTTACCAGTTTGTAGGAACTCAATTAGAGAATTGTTTCCAGTTATCCCTTATCTAAAGTCTGTTTTCATTTGCTGATATATAGTTTACCCCTTGTAAATGTTAACCAAGGTTGAGGGTCTCCCCCTCTCTATTCCTCTATAGAAACAGTAAGCATAGGTTCCAGAGAGGTTTGTCCATTTGCATTAGAATAGTTGGGGAGGAGAGAAGCTACCCACCTTCTCATTAAATGGAGCAACAAGCAGGACAGGTAGGCTGGCCCATTCCCGTCAGAGCTGGGTGTCCACAGGATGTCTACAGTGCGCCTGACCTTGCTCTGAGAACTGGCATTGCTGGGTCCTGCCATCGGCTGAACCTGCCCTGTGATTGGCTTGTGTCCTTGATCAAAACCTTTGGCTTCACCAACCCAACAGTGACGTAGTTTAAATTTCAAAAATGAGAGTTCTGATTGGCTACATTTCTCCTGCCAAAAGCTTACCCACTTGGCTTTATAATTTTTTAATTTTGATATATACTTGCATATACATACTTGGGATCAAATGGCTCTTCAAACAACTTATTTTAATCAGAAAGAATACTGCTGTAGACACCCCATTCAAAATCGCTATTGTAACAAAATTGAATAAAGACCCTCCCCCCCCCCCCCCCCCCGCAAATAACCCACACAAAATTGCTACTGAAATTTCTACCCAAAGCTACTTGAGAGTTTATGTTTACCTCACTTCAGGCTTAAATATGGTGCTACGGTGGGTGCCGGGTGTCCTGTCCGCTGACAGCCTGGCCGTCTTGCTGGGAAACCACTGGGAACCCTCCCGCAGGCTGGCTGGTGTGTGACTGTTCTCCTTCAGTAGCCACAAGGGCTTGCCTTAAAGGAGAACGCTGCAGCAGACGGGGTGGCCGGTGCCTGCGCCCGGCAGAGCCCTGCTTCCCCCTCGGGGGCCATGGGCCAGCCCTCGGCCTGGGGTGGGGCTGCTCGTCTCCATGGCTGGCGGTGCGCTGGCCTTACACACACACACACACACACACACACACACACACACACGCACACACACGCACACACATGCACGCACACGGCCGATGGCAGCACCTCTCCGGACCCACTGCACTGCTTCCTTGTAGCAGAGCCCTCCAGGCTCAGCTTCATGTCTTGTCTCTGATTTCATCGTCAAACTTACCCCAGGTGACTGTGCAAAGGGTCTGATTAGCTGGAACAGAAGCACAGACAGGATCGGCAGATCTGTGTGCTGTGACTTAAGCTCAGTGCTCATGAGCTGAACCTCTGTGGGCAGTAACTCTCCTCCTGCGGACGGTCAGCTACAGAGGAAGGGCCAGCAGCCCTCGGCTCCTGGGCGGGCAGTCTGAGTGTTAAACGGATGACAGTCTCTGTCGGGCTTGGGAAAGGAAGACTTTAATGCCCTACGGCTTCAAATAAAAAGAAATGTGAGCACCATCCAGACAAAAATGACTTTAAATCACACCGGTTGTCTTAGGACATTTTAAACGTTAGCAGCGAACCAAAAATAGTTTCAGGTGAGCAGAAAAGCTAAGCTTTAAAAGTTGGGATTGAAGATTTAATTAAGGTTATTCTCTTTCCTGAGATAGAATTCTAATGTCAGTTTTATTCCCTAAATAAAGGTTTAATAAATAGAAAACTATAGCAGCAGTACTTAGGGGAATAATTGAAGATCACATTTTAGGATTATAATCGTTATTTGTCCTAGACTATTGATCTTAGGATTTCATCAATGTTGTCTACTGAAATTCTAGCATATAGTATCAAATACACTTTCTGATGCACTGTCTGGTTTTCACACAAGACAGGATTCAAAGTGAAATTGTTGGCGAACAAAATTCCATAGTCCTCATTTCTTTATATTTTCATCTTTGTAAACATGTTTAAAATTTGTATGGCTGGTTTTGTAAATCTTTGGGCATTTTGTGTCTAGATATAATAGAAACAAGAGCACTGAGGTTCTTAAATGGAGTATGTGAATGTATGTGCATGCAAACTTCTGTCCTTTGGAACCTAATTATATTTTTCTTGTGGAACTTCTGGGTTGCTGTGTGGTGATTATTGAAAGGAGCATGGATCATTATTGAAAGGAGCATGGATCATTTATAGGGAAAGGTTACATTTGCCACTCTCCCCCTCCCCCCAGTTAGTGCAGCTTGTATTCTCATGGGAAAAGGAGAGAGGGATCATTCTGTCTATTTACTGCCCTGTTCATTGAGTAAATGTTGTTTAATTATTTTTTTATTGATTCGAGAGGGAGAGAGAGAGATAGAAACATCAATGAGAGAGAATCAGCTCTAGCCAGTTTGGCTCAGTGGATAGAGCATCGGCCTGTGGACCAAAGGGTCCTGGGTTGAATTCCGGTCAAGGGCATGTACCTTGGTTGCAGGCTCCTCCCCGGCCCAGGCCCTGGTCAGGGCTCATGCAGGAGGCAACCAATCAATGTGTTTCTCTCACATCCATGTTTCTCTCTATCTTTCCCTCTCTCTTCTATTCTTCCTAAAAATCAATGGAAATATATCCTCAGGTGAGGATTAACAACAACAACAAAAACAAAAAGCTGCTACACAGCAAAAGAAAACAACACAAAAAGACAACCTAAGGAATGCGAGAAAATACTTACAAATCCACATATCTGATGAGTTAATATCTAAAATATATAAGGAACTCCTAAAACACAATAGCACAAAAAACAATCTGATTTTAAAATGAACAGAAGTGAGCATATATTTTCCCAAATTAGACGTACAAATTGCCAACATGTACATGAAAAGACGCTCAACATCATTAAACAGGTAAGTGGAAATCAAAACGATGAGATTTTATAATAGCTTATAAAAAAGATAAGATTGAGGGTTGGTGAGGATGTGGAGAAAAGGAAACCCTTGTACACTGTTGGTGGGAATGTAGGTAGCTATAGTAAGTAGAAAAAAAATGGAACTTCCCCCCCAAAATTAAAAATAGAACTACCATATGATCCAGCGATTCTACTGGGTATATATTCAAAGGAAATGCAAACAGGATATCGCATAGCTACCTACAGTCCCATATCCACTGCAGCCTTACTATAGCCAAGACATGGAAACAACCTCAGCATGCATGGCCCCATGAATGGATGAAGATGTGGTATATGTCTACAATGAAATGTAATCCAGCCATGAGAAAGAAGGGGACCCTGTCATGCTGGACAACGTGGATGAGCCTGAGGGCGCTCCACTAAGTGAGATAATCGGAGAAAGACAAATATTGTATGACATCACTTACAATGGGGAATCTAAAAAGGATGAACTCACAGAAACAGGAGAGAATGATGGTTGCCAGGGCTGGGGCCAGGGAGGCTGGGGAGATGATCAAAAGGTACGAACTTCCATTTCTTAAAGATCTAATGGACAGCATGGAGAGTATAGTGAACAATACTGTATTACAGATTGAAAATTGCTAAGAGAATGGATCTAAAACGTTCTTACCACAATGAAGAAATAGTAATTATATGTGATGGATGTATTGGCTAATACTATGGTGGTAATTATTTCATAATCCATGTGAATCAAATCCCCACACGCATACCTTAAGCTTAAACAATGTTATATGTGAGCCGTAGCTCAATAAAGCTGGGGGGGAAACAAGACAACCAACTTCACTAGCTGTGTGTGTGTTTGTGTGTTGTCCTTCCAGAGACCGTTGATGCAAACACAATCGAACGTGTAAACGTACTCTGCTGTACTTTTAGCACAAATGATAGCTTACTACACATTACTACATATTTTGAATTTTGCATTTCATAGATCTTGGAGATTATTCTATGACATGAATGCTTTAAAGTTATGGGAGTCCTTTAACAAAACCTAACAGGTGGCATTTCAGTGGCTGTCAATTTCAAGAGGTTGTGATGCTCTGGAGACTTTTTCCTTCCCAAATGGGCATGAGATAAACCTGAAAAAATCCTGACGCCATATACTAGTATATCAAAGTTCTGAAGCGCAGCACATAGGTAAGGACCGAAGTGTTAATATCTCCAATTTAGATAGACACGGTATTTTGGTTCTCTCGCCTTTTAAAAATAACCTTTGTCATATTTATAGTTTATAACTGTATTATTGCCAAGAAAAGCAAGTAGCTCTCCCAGGTAAACGGGCCTTCCTGGATTTAGGAAGACTGATCCCTTTTCGAGTGGGAAGCTCTGATTTTGTGTGAGCTCGGGTCAGCCTCGGTGCGCTTCTGCGTGCCGCTCCACAACCGCCCACCAGAGGGCCCACGAGCCCCCTTTTCTCATTCCTGCTCCTGGGCCTCTATTTTGGCCGGAGGCCCTCAGAGCTGGTTCATCTTGCTGGTTGACCTCAGAGCCAATCCCAAACCCACACTCTGACTTCCAGCAAGCACGACTCTTCAGGGGAAGATCTATCGCCTTAAAGGGCTGGAGAGAAGGGGCCCTGAAGTCTCCCGCATGCCCATCGCCACATCTGTTTGCTCTTTGGTCCGATTTCAGTCTCCGCCTGACAAGTTCGTCACAGAATTCCTTGAGATGAGCTGAGCCGGGGACCGTCACGTACCTGGGCCACCACCGGCCACCGCTCAGCGGGGCAGCGCCCATTCAGTGGCATCGTCCAGACAGGAGGATGCCCGCCTCCTCTCGGGTGGGCCCCCCGCTGCCCTGTTGGAAGGGATCCCGGAGGCCGGTGTCCCTGCCCATCCCAGCCTCCGGGACACTAGTCCTGCGGCCGCCTGGGTGCCACTGCCCAGCACAGGCGCCAAGCCCAGTCCTTCTCCTGATTGATTTCCTGACCCGACAGAGGAAGCCCTCGGAGCCTCAGTGCTACCTGTGGAAGCGCAGGCCACAGGGCAGAGAAGCCAGCTGGACCAGCACCCCCCTCCGCCCCCGGCCGGGTGCTTTGAAAGGTGACCTCCCTCCACTGTGTCTCAGGACATCCCTGAGGTTGATAAACGGACCCCCCTACAGACAAGTCAGCCCCACCAGGATCACCCCACACACGTGGAGCTGAGCTTGGTGGAGCCATGCATCCCAGCGGCCGCCCCAGCTGGTCAGGGGGTCAGGGCGGTGGGCACTGGAACCCACGTCCTTCTGCCCCTCGACACCGCCCCCGGGAGCCCACTGCACTCGCTCCCACCTGTGCCAGGTGGGCCTGCCCCACTCCGCCTGCTCTGTGACCCCAGAGCGGAGGGCGCAGGTAGCAATAGTGACACTGCAAACCCCACCACCCGCCCTCCGCCTGCCAGGCTCCCCGTGCCCCTGCTGCAGCCTCTTCCTCTCACTGCAAGGGCCCCCGAGCCCCCAACAGCCTCCCTTCTCCTTAGCCTGTTGCCTTCGAAGATCTGGCCTTTGGCTCCGAGTAGTCTTTTCCCCAAAACACACTGTAAGCTTTCGCCACAGGGAACTCTGCTGGCCACTTCCCTCCCTCCACACCCCTGCCCTGCCCTCACATTCCCCTGCCCAGATGCCACCCCCTCGGCCATGCTTCCCCGTCCTACCCTCAAGTCCCAGCTCCAGAGACACCTCCCCCATGAAGCCGCCTCGGATCTGCCCGGGAAACACCCTCTCCCTCCTCCGAGCCACAGGGCACTCTGTCTCCTCACAAGCATTCCCGTGTCCACTCCCCCTCTCCCTCCTCCGAGCCACAGGGCACTCTGTCTCCTCACAAGCATTCCCGTGTCCACTCCCCATCGGCGCCCGTCCCCTCAAGAGCATTTAAACCATGGCCTTCGGATCAGAGCTGAGTCGGAATCCCAACCTTGTCACTCACCGGGTGTGCAGCCCAGGAGGTCACTTACTGTGAAATGGGGCGATGCATCAGCCTCGAATCCTCAAAGAATGTCCTCAGGTCAGCTGTATGAGTCCCGGGGTGGTTGGGGGGGGCACTCCCAGGCAGGCAGCATCCGTCCTCTGGCCCCTCCCTCCCCCCTCCCCGCACCAGGCCCTTAGGCTGAGGGTGCGCACCTGTGGGCGGGCTGCCGCTTCCTGGGCAGACAGACCCAGAGGCCTGGCAGCTGGGAAAGGCGGCAGGCGCCGCAGGTGAACTCAGGTGATAGCCCCCACCGGGCAGGGAGCTCCCGTCATGTCCTCTCGCTACACTTCCTTCTAGTCCAGGCCTGCCCCAGGGTCTTCCCAACCTGCCTTGGGGGGCGGGGGGGGGGGGGGGGGGGGAGGAGAGGCAGGCGACGCCGTCTGCCCCAGGAGCTGAAGGTGAGGAAGGTCCACCTTCAGGCCACATAAATCACCTGTGTGACTCCCTGGTGGTTCCCTTTGGTGAAGGCCGCCTCGCTGCCCCGGCCTGGGCTCAGCTGGGCGGTGGGTGGGAGCCATCAGGGGGCAGTGCCAGCAGCAGAGAGGGGCTCTGGGCAGAGAGCTGGCGGGGCGGGGGGGCATTCTAGCCCTGGACACCATCTCAGGGATCACCAGCCTGGGGTCTCCAAGTTTGATTTCATTAGGGGGCCCTTTGTGTGTGTGTGTTTAGAAAGGAAGGGAGAGAGATAGAGACATCAATGATGAGAGAGAATCACTGATTGGCTGCCTCCTGCACGCCCACCGGGACTGAAAACACAGTCCAGGCCTGCACCCTGACTGGGAATCAAACAGTGACTTCATAGGTCGCCGCTCAGCACTGAGCCACGGGCTGGGCCTGGGTTTCCCACAGGTGATGGGAGAGGCAGGAGCGAATCCGTTGCCTGGCTGCTGCGGGAGGCGCTGCGGAGGCAGGAGGGAGAGGCGAGGTTTCAAGGGCCTGGCACTCGGATCCCTGCAGCCCCCTCTCCCAGGCTCCCTCGGAGGGCACAGGAGAGCCACCCACGGGGCCTGCAGCTGCGACCCCTCGGCCCTGCCCATCCCCAGGGCCTAGCTTGGCGGGTGCGCAGCGTGTGCTGAATGGACAGAAACACCCCTTTCGTCTCTCCTCTCTGGTGCTTTCCATCTATAGTCCTGGAAGGCAGGAGCAGGAAGGACAGCGGGGGCGGGAGGGGAGGGAGGAATCTGGCAGAAAGGCCACACTATGGACAGAGCGGGGTCGGGTGGCAGGGGACCCCGCTGGAGGAGGGCGGGGGTTAGAACAACCCCCAGAGGGGCAGGCAGATGTGGCGGGAAATTACTCAGCAAGGACAAGACAGGCGCTGTGGGGCCACGCAAGACCCAGAGGAACCTTAAACGCAGGTTGCTGCGGAGGAAGCCGATCTGAAAAGGCGACCGACTGTGTGATTCCAATCACAGGACACACTGGGAAAGGCAAGACCATGGAGAGAGTGAGACCAGTGGTTGCCACGGGCTGGGGGAGGAGGGATGAAGAGGTGGAGCACTCCATGGAAAAAGACCTCCTAGCAGAGAGGGGGCCCCATGGTGAGGGTCAGGCCGGGAGGGAGGAGATGATGTGCAGACTTCAGAGCGTCTGGGGGAGTGCGGGGTTCAGCGGGGTGAGAGGCACTTCTGCAGGGCAGGGGATGGCATGGAGCTCCCTGGAGGGGCTGCTCTGTGTTTAGGACCCTCAAGCCCCCACCCCCACCCCGCCCCCACCCCCACCCCACCCCGAGGCATCCAAACACCCGCAGCTGGGACCCAGGCCCTGACTCTCCCCGAAGCCAGGCAGCTTCCTCTGTTTACTTTTCAAAACCAAACTAAAAACCGCCCCTCAGAATACTTGAGAAGAAGGCTCAATCACAGTTAGAAGCTTTATGTAATTTGCAGCCAGCACATCACAGACTGGTGGTCAGAGAGGGGAGCTCCCTGCATTGCTCGGCCAGGCCTCGCAGCCCGGAACGCTTTGCACACTCCCTTCCAGCCTCCACGACGGTTCCCTGCGCTGCAGTGCAGGCGGGAGGGACGGCCATGTCTGCAGGGGTTGGCGGGCCGGAGAGCAGAAGGCATTCCAGTCCCCCGCGGGTTTCCGATTTGGCCACTGGCACCTCCCTCTCCCACGAGAGGTCCTGAAGGTCCGCGAAGAAGGCGGGCAGGTCGGGGCCCAGGTGCTGACGGCGGGATGAAGACCACGAGGCGGTGGGACCGCGTCTCTCCCGGGAAGGGCTGCCTCCCGCCTGCACCCCGCGGTTCACAGTGGGAAAACCGCCCGTGCCATCACCGCTCGTGCTTAATGTTGGCCTCACTGCGCTCCAAGGCGACCCCGCTGCCGCTCCGAGGGCCTTCCCTCTTGGTCCCGTCCTTTTCCGCGTAAAACTCGGCCAGCACCGGGCAGTGCTCCGATGCCACGCCGCCCCACGACCAGTTGTCGGGGATCCACGGGTTCGTGAGGCCTTCTCTCAGCACCGCGCAGTGACCTGGGGGAGCGGAGACCCAGAGTCAGGGCGGGGACGGGAGGACGGGGAGGGCGGGGAGGGCGGGGCCCCGGGCTGGTGGGCGGACCCACATGCTGCTGGGCGGGGCCCCAGGCTGGTGGGCGGGGCCCCGGGCTGGTGGGCGGGCCCACATGCTGATGGGCGGGGCCCCCGAGCTGGTGGGCGGACCCACATGCTGATGGGCGGGGCCCCGGGCTGGTGGGCGGGGTCACGGGCTGGTGGGCGGAGACGACTCTGCCCCTGAGGCCTGGGGCCCTGCCCACACTGCTACCTGGAGCGCCCTGCCAGGGAGATGTCGCGGCCACTCTGATTCTGGACAGGTGACACTGATCATTTAGGCCCTGAAAGCCCGCGGTCCAGGCCGCCTGCCCACCCACACCCGTCGGCCGATGGTTGGCCGCCTCTTCGCCACGCACACTTCTAATCTGAGAACAGGAGTGTCTGACACTGGGACAGATGTCTCCCTGGATGACCAACGCAAGGCTGGTGGGGGGTCAGTTCCATAAAAAGGGGAACAACGGGCAAGTTACAGAGGCTTAGGAGCCAGTAAATATTGAAAAAGTAAAGATTAAGAAACATATGAAGCAGGAAAGCAATGAAATCGTTCCAAAAGCCGGTGCAGAGCAGTGGAATGCGAGGCTGTGGCCGTGGGGCAAAGCCACGTGGGCCAGTGTGAAATGCCAGGCCTTCTGGTCTGAGCCGTGGCCTCCCCCGACGGTGGGAACTCCTCCCTGGGCCTCAGCTGCTACACCTGAACGGCACAGCGACAGGTGACCCGCCTTGTGACTTCCATGGGGCCTGTGTTCTTGGGCTCTAGGCTGGCTTGGTGAGAACAGTGCCTTTGGGGGGCCCCTTCCAGGGAGCCAGCTGTGCATGTGACTGCCACTCCCCCTGAGCCCCACTTTCCCCCTCGGGACACAGTCCCCCAGCAAACCAGTGTTCAGGCTGGACTTTCTGGCCCTGAGGACCTCAGCCCAGCTGCATGTCCCCCCAGGGGCCCAGGCCTGGTCCCTCTCACCTGTGACTGTCTCATTGATGTTTCTATGCAGCTGCTGGGGTCCCAAAGCCTCCAGGCATCTCAGAGAACCCAGTTCCTGTCTCTCAGCAGAAGTGCCTACTGTGGCTTCCACATTTCTAATTGTTTTCTGACCCCAAACAGTCCTCTCAGCAGGTCCCTGTTTTTGGGGGTGGGCTGCTTTTCAGTGCTGATTACCCACAACACCCTGGTCCTGGTGGGGTCCTGTCTAACGTGCTTCTCCCGCCTTATCGGTCACCCCGACACTCTGCTCACCCTGACTGCTGCTCCTGGGCACTGTGTGTGCGTAGCCGCAGGCCCCACACAGCACCTGGATGTGACAGGCTGGAGAAATGCTTGCTGAGCGACAAGGCGTCCTAGACTTAGGGTGTCCGTTCATCCCTGCACCGGGTCTCTGCTAGCCCATACCCAGGTCTGCCTGGATACACTCCATGTACCTTGTTGTAGGCCAGTGAATGCCTTTCCATTCTTTTCCACACCCCCCTTCACTCTTAAAAGTGGCTCTGTTGGAGTGACTTGAACTGTAACCCTAAAACTGCCTCCAGAGGAGGTAGGTAACTCCCGCCTCCTGCTCAGCCCAGACGATCGGCACTGCCAGTTCCGACAGCTTTCGCTTCCTTCCTTCCTTCCCGAGCAGGAGAGAGGAGGAGCGACTGGCTTTACCTGTGAAAACCTTCCTCAGGCTTTTACTGATCCAGATGTTGTCCAGGGACTTTGAGCCCTGCGGGTTCTTGGTGCTGATGTTGGTGAAGGTGTGCGCCGGGACCAGGGGGTGGAATCTTTCTTTCCGCAGGAGGTCATGGTCACTGCTGTCCGGGCCCTGGCCGAAGTCCCCGAGGACAACCACGTCCTTTTCTCCTGGAAGTGGAAGGAAGAAAATCAGGAGTGGAAGTCGTGGCCGGAAGGACACCCGGCAGCCCATTTGTTAGTGGGGCCGCGAGTCTGATTTGATGCCCCCAGGGGTTAGGACTGCCGCATTCTTCCAATTTTTCCAAATTCCCTGTACAAAAACCCCCAAACCTTAAAGAGGTTAGTAACACACTTGGTAAGGGGGGGGCCGTGTGGGCAGAGGTCACCCTTAGTCCAGCTTGTGTGTTCCAAATCTCACAGCAGGAGGAGGCCGAAGGGTCTCGCCCAGAGATTTTACAAAAACTCAAAGAAACATTTACTGAACACGGAGGAAAGCCACGTGAAGATACAGGGAGAAGGTGGCCGTCTGAAAGCCATGGTCAGAGGCCTCCGGGGAAACCAGCCCTGCTGACATCCTGGCCTTGGGCTTCTGGCCTCAGAACTGGGAGAAAAGGAATGTGTCGCAAGCCGCTCGGCGGTGGCGTTCTGTTACGGCAGCCCCGGCGGACTAATGCAGAGCCGCCCCGAGCACTTTTCTCTTTAAAGCATTTCCCATGTTTCGCCCACGGTTTGACGTATACTGGCGAGTGGGATAGTTACAGAGAATGGTCCAAAGTGAGCAGACGTTCCGAAAGGGCAGGGGGCCCCGCTGGGCTCAGCGAGTCTCGTTGACAGCCTGACCATCGCCACGAGTCTCCGGGTCCCTTCGGGGCGCCAGGACATCACAGGGCGCGGTGTTTCTGTCACACCTTTCTTTTAAAGAATGTTTTATTGATTTCAGGGAGAGGAATAGACACATCAATGATTTACACCCCCCACTGAGGATGGAGCCCACAACCCGGGTATGTGCCCTGACTGGGAATCGAACCGTGACCTCCTGGTTCATAGGTCGATGCTCAATCGCTGAGGCTTTGAAGAAAGCAATTCGTAGACGAGAGCCCACTGTACCCGAGACACCCACCAAATCCTTTTCCTTGACCCGAATCCGCTTCAGTAACCATTGTTACTAAGGCAGTGGTCGGCAAACTGCGGCTCGCAAGCCACATGCGGCTCTTTGGCCTCTTGAGTGTAGCTCCACAAAATACCACGGCCTGGGCGAGTCTATTTTGAAGAAGTGGCGTTAGAAGAAGTTTTAAGTTTAAAAAATTGAGCTCTCAAAAGAAATTTCCATCGTTGTCCTGTGGATATTTGGCTCTGTGGACGAATGAGTTTGCCCACCACTGGGCTAAGGGAAGAATCGAAAGTGAAATGGCCTAAGCCACCAGCAGAGGGCACTCGTGCACCACAGGGGACCCTCCTCTAGGGGCAGGAGGGACAAAAAGGGGATGAGACGGAAGCCTTCCCCAGGCTTCACTGTGTGGGCAGCAGAGATGGCCCCTCACCCTCCATCGGAATGACCTGTCTTGAGAAATCAGTGACACCTTCCGGGGGAAAGCTGACCTGAGAATAATGTTAACAAGCCCCACCTGGCCAGTGTCAAGCATCCCCTGAGCCCTGTGCCAGGCCCTCTCGGCAGGTAAGTCAGAGCCAGCCCTCCCATCCAGGATCGCCCATAGAGCTGGGATGACGCAGCCACGTGGACATGGGTGGGGGTTCATCGCAAAACCCCGGCGCCTGGAACAGGGCCTGCTGCACGCAGACACTCAGCAGACACACACGGACTAAACAGGTGGGAGGCTGAAACCCTCAGGACTAAGGTGCCGCCCACGTTGGAAAGAAAGGGAGGGGGGGTGGCTGCGATGGAGGAAAAGGAAGGCGCTAACAGGCTGAGGCGAAGGTCCCCACAATGAGAGGTTTCCCTCACCGGGGGGCAGACCTGGGGAAGGGGGGCAGGAAGACCGTTCTCGACCAGGAGGGATGCTGGGTGGGTGACGCCACAGGCCCCGCGGTGTGGCCTCAGGAGGGAAAGGCGCGCTCTTCTGCTTTCCGTGTCGGAGGCCACAGTCTTTCTGCACAGGCGCCGCCCGCCAGCATTCTCACGGCTCCTCTCCTTTTGGTGACGGCGGGGAGGCCATCGGGACCCTGCTTGTCGCTGAGAATCTCCAGGCGCAGAGGCCTGCATTCTCCCAGAGAGCATCGCTTCGGCTGGGCTCCTCGGTGACGTCCTAGGTTCCCAGAAGGGAAGGGAGATGCTCGGGGTGGGTTTCCTGGCCAGACGTCCTCAAACTATGGCCCGCGGGCCACATGCGGCCCGCCGAGGACATGTATCCGGCCCGCCGGGTGCCGCTGCCTGTCCTGCTTAGCAGCCGACTCGTCCCAGGCCCGCAGTGCGCACAGGAATTTGTTCATAGTTTTTTTTAAAACTACAGTCCGGCCCTCCAACGGTCTGAGGGACAGTGAACTGGCCCCCTGTTTACAAAGTTTGAGGACCCCTGGCCTAGACAGCCCTGAGGATGTAAAATGTCAGTGACGAAGGCAGGTGCCGGTCCCCGCGGAGGGGCCGGCCCACGCAGATGCGGGGCACTCCTGTGTGCCGGCGTTGGTCTTGCCCATGGGGTCTGAGAGCAGAAGACGCCATCGGATGACGGGCACAGCCCCACTGATGCCAGCCTGGCACAGCCTCCGACAACGGCAGGAAGGCCCGAGCTCGCCAACTGCATGGCTTTTGCTCTGACAGCTGTGGAGCCGAGGCTTGGCCTTTGTTTCAGCTGAGCCGCCTATGCCCGTGACGTGCCCGCTGCGCCCGCGGCAGGGGCACTTCCCGAGTCCTCGGGTGGCCGAGTCCCGGGTTAACAGGCAGGGGGGACACCGGCAGCCTGAGTCCCTGCCCACACCCGGGCACGTCAAGGCTGCGCCGCTGTGGGTCAGCAGCCCGAGGTGACCTGCAGCGTGAACCCGCCCAGACTTTCCGATGCAAACCTGACCACTCCCTGGTGTCAGAGAAACCGGGCGTGCCTCCGGTTATCAGCGCAGCAGTGACCTGGCGGGTTTCCTCTCCGTTTCCACGTTAAAAAAAGAAAAAGGGAAAAGCTCAAGATCAAGAACAATAGAAATGGCCCCAGCTTTTAAAAGCTACCCAGCCATCCTTTTGGACAGGTGACAAAAGGCGAACAGTTTCCCACATAGCGGCTCCCTTGTCAGCCCGAAGACTCATCTGTGCAGGGGAACGCTGGTCCCAGCACATCTTGGCCCCGAACGGAAGCTGCATTTTGATGGTCATAGCAGCCAAAAGATGGAAGCAACCCACATGTCCTCTGGCGGATGGACAGGTAAACCACACTGGTGGATGGACAGGTGGTAAATGTTCAGGGTGGGGCAACAGTAAGTATACGGTTGTTTGTGTGGGAAGTAATACAATAATAAATAATCATACAAGAATAAACTGTGTTTCGAATACCCACGACTATAAACCTACTTTTGCTCCACCCTCTATGCAGCGGTATGGTATCTGGCCTTAAAAAGAAGGAAATTCTGTCACGTGCTACAACATAAAAGAAACTCGAGGACATTAGGCTAAATGAAATAGACTTTAAGATTCTACTTCTAGGAGGTCCCTAGAGCAGCCACTTTTACCAGATGCATAAAAAGATCCAAAAACTAATAAAGATGAAAAGCTAATAGAGACAGAAAGTGGATGGAGATTCCCGGCATGGCGGGGGGTCGGGAGCGGGGGCAAGGGGAGTTAGTGGTTAAGGGGACAGAGTCTCCGTTTAGGATGGCGACACAGTTCTGCAGATGGATGGTGGTGACGGTCGCACAACCAAGTGAATGTACTGTATGCCACTGACTCTTCCACTTAAAAGTGGCTGGGATGGTCGATTTTATGTTATGTGCCTTTTATGCAATAAAACCATCTCAAATGTAAGTCTGTAGTTTGGCCAAATTACTTTTGTAGTCGATTCTTCATTAATTGACTACATTGTGAGGGGCCAATGGAACAAGCAACATGCTGAGAGAGCGAGAGAATATTGGTCAAAACTCAAAAACGTGGAAGAGAATTCCAGGCTGTGAGCCCTCACCGGAGAAGGCCAGCGTCCCGAAAACCCAATCCCAGCTGAAACATCCCGGCTTTACCACCCTGTCCGCTTCTCCTCCTGGCAAACCACACTCAGATCTGCCTTTTCATGGGCTTTAATCCCTCTGGAATCTTCCGAGTCAACACACGTCCACCGGCACCGATGGGCTTGGTTCTCCCGGTCAGCGAGCCCCCAGGCACCTTGAGGGCAGCACTGTTGGGTCCCCATCGGGTGACGTGCCGGAGGCCCTGCAGCTGCCGACGGGCCGAGATGAAAAGCAGCTTTGCTGAGAGCCCTGGGCCGTCAGTGCTGTCTGCGTCCCACCAGCGAGAAACGCACGTACTGCCCGCCGATCGGGACTTCCCACTCCTGTCGCTTGTCACCAGCCGTCTCTCCTTCACAAAATGAGCGCGTGTAGAGACGCAGGCGGCACCAGCATGGTGGCACAGCCGAGGTGGTGTCATCGACCCCCAATCCTTTCCATCACAGACAGGCGGAGAGCCACAAAGCCGATGCTGTGGGCCGCGCGTGCTAGACGCGCAGAGACAAGGAGGTCCCCGTGCACAGGGCGCTGGCTCCAGAAGGTGCGGGCGGGGCCGCCTCCTGTGCCCTCACCATGCACCCTGCCCATCCAAGGACCAGCCTGCAGGACCAGAGATGCTGGCAGAGCCCACCCTGCCCGCCCCGAAGAAGTGGGAGCCTCGGCCCTGCCCCAGGGAAAGACCGTTTCCCACCTTTCAGGGTTTCCTGCAAGGCCTGGGCGAAGCTGGCCGCACGGTGGCCATCGCTGTGATTCCTGCTTGGATTCTCCCCCGCGGGGAGGGGCAGGGTCGCCAGGTGAAGGTTCACGAGGGTCAAGTCATGACTTCCCACCTGGACAGGAGGAGACAAAGCAACAGGGATGGGCTTAGAGGCTTCTGTCCCCGGTTTCCATTGCCACCGACTCGCTGTGGTTTCACACACAACGTGGACGGCCGGAGGCGAGGCAGCGGCCCTGTAAGGTGGGTCAGAGGCCCTGCAGGAAGAGACCTAAATGTGCTTTCGCCCACCCCCTACACGCACCCTCTCCTGCTGGGCCTGGGGAGCTGGCCCATCTGGAATGCCAGGGTTTTCCCCTCTAAGCAACTACAAGGGAGGGGTGGCGGCTCTAGCAGCTGCTTGTTAACAAAGCCAGGGTCCTCCCGGGGGTGGGGGACTGCCTGGATCCCCCGCCCCCTTCCCCACCCACACACATCCCCCCACCGAGGTGCCTTCTTTCCCCCTGGAGGCCCCTGCGCCCCCATGTTAGCTTTCACCTGCCGCACAGGCTCTGCCCTGTCCTCGTCCCCAGGAGGAGGCCTCAGGGTGCAGGTGGGGCTAGTCTCTGAGCTCGCCCTGTTACTTGGCTGCTGGGGTTTGGCAATCCTGACTTCCGTTTGTCACGGCAACCACACCACGCACTGATGGGAAGGGAGGGCGTGCAGGGGGCCCCGGGAAGTGGCGGCTGCCAGTTTTACAGATGTGAGCCGGCCTGCCACCATCCCCCAGCAGGAGCTCTCTGCAGCTGTGGCTCTGACCGCAGAGACCCCCTCTTCATGTGGGCAGGGAAACCCCACCTGGGGAGCCCCGAGAGAGAAGCCCCGCCTCTGCCCTGTGCTGCTGCCTGGCCTAGGACGGGGCACGAAGCACAGGCAGCTGAGGGCCTGCCTGCCTGGGGCTGCTTCATTCGGAGAATGTGGGCCGATCACTCCCGACACGAGAGCGGTTTCTCGTCGGCCGCCTCTTACAGAGCCCGCGGGCGCTGGCTGTCGCCCTGTGGCCGAAGCTGGTACAACCACCGAACATAAAAAGGGGTCCCGATGTTGTGAGGAGGGTTTAGAGAGGATACCCAGCTGGTTTCCACATCGGTACCAGGAGCAGGCCCCCCGGCTTCCCCAGGTGTGTGCTCACGGATCCCTGCAACTCTACAGCCACAGGTGGGAGGAGGGCATGAGCCCAACCCCTCAACACAGCCCCCAACGCAGGGCAGCCCCCCGCCAGTGGAGCCGGGGCCCAGGGAGGAACTGCTGGCTGGGGGCGGCTCTCAGCTCCAGACCTGCTCTGCAGCCCATGGAGGGGCAGCCCTGACGCCCTGAGTGAGGGGCCACACCTGCGGGCCCTGTGAGGCACAGGTCGGTGCCATGGGGGTCAGTCAATGGACTGCCAGCTCCGTGGTGGGTCCTGGCTGCGGGCCGCTCCTCCCCGCGCCGCCCAGCACCTGCCCGCCCGCCGTCCGCCCACACTGCCCGGGGTATCGGGACCCGAGAGGCAGCTCCGCCAGGTCTGCAGGCTGCTCCTGCCGCTGGTGGGACCCACGCTCGCACAGGTGAGGGTGCATCTAGAGCCGTCCTGGCCCCACACCCCAGAGGCCCCTCCCAACCCAAATGATCCCCCAGGGCCCCCTTCTGCCTGGTAAGGAGGAGAAGGGCCCCGGTCCCTGCCCCAGCTGCTGTGGTGGTGGTGGGAGGGGAGTGGGGAGGTGCTGGAGCAGCAGGGAGATGCTTGAGAAGCTGGCCCGTCCTGGGCCCTGTCCCGGAAACTCCGGAAGGCTCGGGGTCCGGGAGTCCCGGAGTTTAAGGAAGTCTCCCGGGGGGGGGGGGGGGGTTTGGTGTGCCAGGTTTGGGGTCCAGCTCCTGCTGTCCTTCCCGCCCAGATGTGGGGATTCTCAGAGCCCGGGTCCCCATGAACCCCTCATTCCTGCCCTGGCAAGGTCACCGCTAAGGGAAACCCAGGAGGCAGGCCAGCCGAGGCGTCCCTGGCTCCCAGCCGAGGCGTCCCTGGCTCCCAGCTCACAGAGGACATTTCCCCTTTAGGAGAAGCGGGCCTTCGCGGTGACGCGGAGCGGGTACCTTGAAACGCGCCAGGTACGGGCTGGGGCCCGTGGCCTTCCCGTGCCCGTTGCCTGGGGAGCTCTCCTGCGAGGCGGCGTCTCTCAGCTCCACCCCGGCCCCCGTGTCCCACAGGAACCCCGAGAAGCCGGCCCCCTGCGGGAGAAGAGAGGTGTTAGTTTGGAGAGGGGTGGGTCTCGGGGCTGGGAGGATAGGGGACGGACAAGGCAGGAGGTCCTGAGTTACACACTCACCCTCCAGACACCTCCTACCACCAGTTCCCCCATTTCCAGGGCTTTCCGTACAGCCGGGTGCCTGGCGCTTCCCTTGTGTGGGTAGGGGCACCTTTGTAATCGTCCCGTCCTATGAGGTGGTTACTCCCACTCCCACGGCCAGAGGAAGACCAGCTGCTCAGAGAGGGTAAGTGACTCCCCCGAGACCCACAGCTGGTAAATGGCAATGCTGGGGGGAATCCAAACAAGAAGACTCAAGGGCGGGGTGTGCTGACCGACTGCCGGCTGCGTACAGCACGCGGGGCCTGGTAGGCGCACCTCCAACATTTACAGGGTGAACGGAGGTCGGGGTAACAGTCCCAATGCAGGAACGGGTCAAGCCCTCCGAAGGTGGACAGGGCCCCCGGGGCCTGATGCCGGGAGCAGGCGCTGTGAGGGCCGGAAGGAGGCAGGCAGACAGGCCGTGCTGGCAGGATGCGGTGCCTGGGGCCGAGCCTTGGCATCCCTGGCAGTGGGGGGGGGGGGGGGGCGTGGTAGGGGGGTATTTGTTGAACTGATGACTACCGAGTGTTAAAGGGGCTGTGAGAGCATCATGAACCTGCCTATGTGTCAAGTGCTATTAGCAACAACAACAAAGCAAGGTGCTATGATTTCTGTGTGGACTGAGGAGGGAGGCCCACGGGCCAGGGTGGTAAAAACGAGACCTACTCCGTCCAGCTCAGCGCTATTCCCAGCCTATGGAGAGTGCACAGGGCTGTCTCCCACAGTAAGCATCCCCACCCCAACGCGTAAAGCCGGAGAAAGGCGGCTTCCAGCGTGTGTTTAAGTAGTCGCTAAGAAGAGACCTTATGGTCCGCCATGGCTGGGTAACGGTAATCCGCTTACAGTTATCACGTACAAGCCCCAAATCTCAATGCCACTCACAGAAGGACAATGCCTATGTCCTTTATAAGCATACTAGAGGCCCAGTGCACGAAATTCGTGATGGGTAGGGTCCCTAGCAGCTGCCGGCTGCCAGCCAGGGCCTCCCTTCCCCCAGCCACCTGCCACTGCTGCTGGCCGGGGCGGGGCAGGCCAGGGGGAAGGGCCGCGGGCAGTTGGCCCTCCCCTTGGTCGAACTCCCAGTCAAACTCCCAGTGGAATTCCCAGTCCAGGGGACAATTTGCACATCAGGCTTTTATTAAATAGGATTTGCTAAACTGGAGATGAAATGATAACATCTGCATTTATAGGGAAATTATGTGATGACACAGTTCCCAACCCATGATTAACTAACAAAGGTCTATTTTAAAATCTGAAACTCCACAGATATCGAACCTTCCAAATGAGCAAAAACTGGCCTTCTATGGGATATGTGAGAGTGCAAATGTATACACACAGCCACATGGGCGATACTAAGGAAAGAACATTGAAAATTAAAATCTGCTGAACGTTGTCGCCATTTTCACAGTTTCCACCACCCGCAGCGAGCCCTTGGCGAGTGAATTAAGTGACTCCCAAGTTTTCAGTCCACGAGCAGCAGGCCCTCCATAAGCTCGGCAGAGGACAAAGCACAGAAACACCCCATTTGTTGCCTCAGCTCCAAACAGGATTTCTGCCCCCTCCCAACACCCCAAACTCCCATTTCTGCCCGGGGAGCCGTCTGTTCTGATCTCAGCACAGACCGAGAACCAGGAGTTTAGAAATGAGTGGAAAAAATAGGCAGAAAGACAAAAATGCATCGAGGATGGTGGCAAAGGAAAGGATCAAATGTCAAGTGAGGGAAAAGGACGTTTCAGTGAAATGTGAAGAAAAGGCCCGCTTTGGGGAGGAGGTACCTTCTGGAGCTGAGTCGAGGGCGTGTCGGCGACCGCGGCCTTCCAGCACCCCCGAGGCCCCTTCCACCTGCGGATGTTGGGCAGGGTCGGCTGGTTGAGCTCCGCACAGAACTGTAAAGACAAAGACAGAGCGGTCCGTGAGGCTGGGGTGACCCGGGAGCCAGCCGGTGGGGAATCCTGGGGCAGCGTGCTCACGGCGGGCTCCATCCCGGTGCAAGGACCAGGCGACGAAACCCAGGCACCACACCTTGAAAAGCAGACTGTCCGTCTATGTTACAGGCGTCCTCAAACGGCCCACATGCGGCCCGCCGAGGGCATGGATCCGGCCCGCCGGGTGCCCCTGCCTGTCCTGCTTAGCAGCCGACTCGTCCCGGGCCCGCAGTGCGCATAGGAATTTGTTCATAGTTTTTTTTTAAACTATAGTCCGGCCCTCCAGCGGTCTGAGGGACAGTGAACCGGCCCCCTGTTTAAAAAGTGTGAGGACCCCTGGTACTATGATATGCACAGTGATCCCCAGGGGACTCTTTCGTAGCAAGGGGCTCTCTCCGCGGCCTCTGGCGCCCACAGTTCAGAACGCGTCGTCACAGCCTTTCCATCCCTGCAAAACTCGTGCAGCCGAGGGGCCAGGAGGGCCCGGGTCGGCACCAACAAGGGGGCCCGGTCGGCACCAACAAGGGAGGACGGGTGACTGCGCGGTGGTCTTTCCTCCCGGGCTGGCTAGGAGGTGCAGACACCGACCCCAGCTCCACCCTGACTACCACACTGCTCTCCCTCGTGTTGTCGGAGAGGAACGCCCTGCTGTCGCGGGCGGCTTCTCGCCAGGGCCTGCGGGCACCTGAGGACAGGTGACTCCCCTGTTCACACCCTAAACCGAGTCCAGCCGACACAGTCCCATTCCCGGGGATGCCACTTGGACCGGAGGGCGGCATGTGGGAGGTGACCCCGGGTGACAGTTTCCCAGGTTCACTCCCAAAGACAGTCTTGGGGAACTCCAGTGGGGCCGGTCCGAGCACCATCAGGATCGTGTGGGAACTGCCGGGGCATGCAGACTCCCAGGCCCCGCCCGGACCCACCGCATCCACAGGGTCTCTGAGCCAAGTGCCACAGGGCACAGCCAAGCCCAAGTGGGGGTTTCAGGTCAAGGTCACGCAGCTGGAAGTCAGAGGGAGGGATGAAGCCAGGCGTGCCTCCTGCCCCTGCCTCACAGGGGTGGGCCAGCCCGCCTGTGCCAGACCTCCGTCCAACTGCCAGGGAAAACAGAAGCACCCCGAGCCCGCCCACCCGAACTCTGCCTCCCAAGGTTTTATCCAGAACAGGTGGCTCTCCGCCCACACAGCAGAAGGAAGCAAGAAATGCTGCTCTCGAAGCTGGGATGCTCACCAGGGCTGGCGGTGGAAGTGGAAAGGGGGAGGCTGTGTGTGGCCGGAAACAGTCTCCCAGGTAACTGGGGTCTGCACACCTGAGCACTCCTACGCTACCCCCTCCCCCCACACCAGCTGTGCTTCTAAAACCCCAGCGGCTAACCCACCACCTGCCGCCGCCCTCAGAATCACGCTGGTTCTTGTTGGTAACCCACAGGTTTGCGGGCCGCGTCCCTGGCGGAATCGGAATTTCTGAGGGCCGGGCCAAGGCGTGCACTCCCCAGGGATGAAGGTGTGACGATCCCCAAGCAACCCTATAAGGTCGGAGAAGCTGTGGACAAGGCCACACATCGCTGACTTAGACTCGGCCGCCACACGGCTAGTGCTGCGGTCTGCACAGACAGCGGGTGTCATTCCGCTCAAGCAAATCCCATTTCGGCCCCACCCCACACCCTGAGACACTGCCTCCGGCTCTTCGCAGACGACCTGTGGGAGAAGGCGTGAGGGAGCTGCAGGGATGGCTCACAGCAGGCCTGCCACAGATTCCTGCAGGAAGATGAATCAAACGGGCGTCCCTCTCCCTGGCTTCTCTCTCCCAGGACAAGTTACAAGGACCACGGGCTAGGCGTGTTTCTCTAACCTTAGACCAAAGCGGGTGGCAGCACCCCGCCCACAGCCAGCTGGGGTGGCCACAGGGGGCCCTCGAAGTCAGGAGTGGGAGAAGTGGGGAAATGGGAAAGGAAACACAAGATTCTCACAAACATTAAAATCCTTCCTCCCTCTTCCTGTCATTACGGCTGTGTGAACTCGACGAGAAGGATTCCATCTGAAGGAACTCTTGCAAAACTGCCTGGAATAAGAACATTTTTTTTTTAGAGGTAGAAAGAGAGAAGGAAGGGAGAGAGAAACATCAATATAAGAGAGAAACATGGATCAGCTGCCTCCCGTATTCACCCTGACAGGGACTTGAACCCCCAAACAACGGAGCCACCCACCCAGCCAGGGCAAGTTTAGTTTTAATATCTAGTAAATTAATCTGTGAAGTTTCGGTAAATCCAAACATAGTCAGAAAACACTGGTGGCCAGCCAACCCAGGACCAGGTTCACTTCTGAAGCTTTAAACAAGAGGGTCAGAGCGGGAGGTGGTGGGGAGGGGAACCAGCATCTATTGAGTGCCAGTCATCTGGCGGGCACGGTTCACAGACCGTCACAGGCGACCCTGATGACGACCTGAGAGGTAACACGCCACGGCCGCTCCCTGCCAGCAGGGGGGCCAGGCAGGATGCAAGCCCAGGGCTATGCCCAGTGCACTTAGGAGAGAAGGTGTAGGAAACACCATTTAAGCCCACGGCCCACGCGATGTCACTGCACCACACGCATCACACACTTTGGGTTCTCTGGAGCGAAACCAGGCCCCACCTCCATCCCTGGGGAGCAGTGACGAGCTCGCAGCCCCTCAACCCCCCTGCCCACCAGCCCCTTCGAGGTCAGCTCCACGAACACGCTCTTTCCACGGGGATCTGGAAGGAACTCAGGGACGTATCCTTGCTCAAACCTTCTTATCACGCCGAGGAAGACGGAAAGCCAACCAGGAGACGTTTCCTCGGCCACCACCGCCAGCTGGTCAGTAGCTGCTTTTACAGACAAGGTGGTGACACCACGCGCCCTCCTGTCGACAGACCCGGCTGGCGTTTCCCAGACTCACTCAGCCCGTGTTTTCTGAACAAGGTGGTTAAAAATAAGCTGGGGGTTGAGGGGAGGGAACTTTCAAGGGCAATTAAAACGTTTATTTCGCAAGGGCTGCCGTTCACTGGAGAGTAAGAGCAAGTCAGAGATTCCGTGGAGATGGAAGCTGGAATAGGGACGGAGGGGCCCACGCCACGGAACGCTGTGGCCATTCACTCCACGTGGCCACCGCCTGGCCATCCCTTCAGGGATGTGCCCAACGTCGCTCTTGTTCTCCCAGTCTTTGGATGTTAAGACTCTTTTTTTTTTTTTTAAATATATTTTATTGATATTTTACAAAGAGGAAGGGAGAGGGATAGAGAGCTAGAAACATCGATGAGAGAGAAACAGCGATCAGCTGCCTCCCGCACACCTCCCACTGGGGATGTGCCCGCAACAAAGGTACATGCCCTTGACCGGAATCGAACCCGGGACCCTTCAGTCCATAGGCCGTCGCTCTATCCACTGAGCCAAACTGGTTTCAGCAGATGTTAAGACTCTTAATCTTTGATGGGAGTTAGGACTGTGATGATACTGTTGTGCTCTTTTCCCCTTCTCTTGATTCTTTTTAGCCTATTTTTGAAAATACGTTTTTTAAAATTGATTTTAGAGAGGGAAGAAGGGAGAGGAAGAGAAAGATAGAAACATCGACGAGAGAGAAACATCAATTAGCTGCCTCCTGCACACCCCCTACTGGGGATGGATCCACCACCCTGGCATGTGCCCTGACTGGGTATAGAACTAGCAACCCTTTGGTGCGTGGGCCGACGCGCTAACCATAGAGCAACACCGGCCAGGGCTCAGGTCAATTTCTTTATGATTGACATAGCATTCACATATAAAAAATTAATTATTTTAGAGTCCAAATGAACGTGAAGAATTCAGTGGCTTCACGGTGTTACGTAGCCATCACCTCTGCCTCGTCCCCGAACATTTTGTCAGCCACAGAGAGAAGCCAGTAGCACTGAAGCAGTCACTCCCCATCCTCTTCCTGCAGCCCCTGGCTGCCGCCCGTCTGCCCCCGGCCCTAAGGACGTTTCCTAGGAAGGGATCATACGATATGGTGTCTGGCTTGTTCACCCGGCAAAATGCTTGGGTTCGTTGTGTTGGAGTGGGTGTTAGTTCATCACTCCTTCCTGGGGTTCGGTACTGCTCCGGGGTTTGGAGGGGGCACGTTCCGTGTGTCCACTCACCAGCGACGGCCACTTGAGCGGCGTCTACCTCTTGGCTGCTGTAGCTGCTGCTGCTGTGCGCAGGCACACGTGGGTGTTTGAGGACCTGTTGTGGCTTCTTTTAGGCCAACGTTGCTTACTTCCTACTTCTCGCAGACCTGCCCACTGCCCCCCACAGCCTCTCGCCACCCTCATCTCTCCCTGCACGCTCGCGGGTGCGTCTGTGACCTCGCCGGCCCGCTCCACCCTGCACTCCACACGGAGGCCCTGCGGCCTTTTCCAATCCCGGGTCTCTTGTCCACTAGGCTCAGGGATTTCATGGTCGCTCGCAGAATAAGGTACGCAGGGCCCAGCACGGCCAGGTCTCTGACCCTCCCTTTACGCTCATCTCATCATTCTGACCCCCAGCCTCTGTGCTGCGGCCACATTGACCTCTCTGTCCTGCAAACCAGCCGTGCTCCGTCCCACCACAGGCCCTCTGCACGTCCTGGGTTGTAGGCTTGATCCCTGGCCCTGGTCGGGACATGTGCAGGAGGCAACCAATCGATGTGCCTCTCTCACATGTCTCTCTCTCTCTCTCTTCCTCCTTCCCTTCCACTCTCTCTAAAAACCAATGGAAAAAATACCCCCAGGTGACGAGTAACAAAAAAACGGACTTGGGCAATGGCTTCGATGTTTAAGGTGAAGCAGAGGAACCACTCTTTCCAACCAACAGACAGACACCAGGTGCTCCAGCCATGGGGCCCTGGGTCCGGCGGGGAGCAGGGGCCATGCCACCCCCTCGGGGACCTGCCACCGGCAGTTTATCCCAGCGTCCCTCCGCTCGGTCACTGAGCACCTGGGAGAGGAATGTGCAGCCCAGTCATTTCTGGAACGTAGACTTTTCAGAGCTCAGAAAAGACAGTTTGGGGACAAATAAAAGAAGCACTTCTTCCCAAATTAGGCAGAAACTTGTGAGTAATGATTGAAACTAATTATTCCAAGTGGAGGCAAGTCTGAAAATAGCAACGCGTTTTGGAGGGTTTGGGGCTATTTTCGGCGAGCGGAGGAAAGCTGCAGGCAGAGCCAAGCGCCCCGATCCCAGCAGAGGCCCTGGGGTGGCCGCACCACGGCTGGCACCCGCGTGCCATTCCACAGATGCCAATGTTTTCACGTCGCTTGAGAAACGTGCCAACAGTGAAGGCCGAGGGGTCGGAGTTTCCTTGGTTCTTCCCAATGAAATGCTCAAACAGCCAACAGGGAACACCAACCACGGATGTCACATTTCACCTGTAAGCAGATGTCACATTCTACCCCGGCTCGTCGGATGACGGTAACTTACTTCCTAAGACAAACCGCAGTGATGTAGCCAACCAGACGTTTGCTTTTCTAGAGTCTTCTCCCCCTTTGACAATGTCAGGGGAGCAGGCTGACACACAGGTGCGGTGGGTGTAGACAGGGGAAAGGGCCTCGGAACCACACAAAGCCTCCCACGTGGCACGTTATCAGTAAGAGCATTTCCACCTGTGAGGTTTCAGATGAGGCAACGGAAAGGGTGAGGCCCGGGAGGAGAGAGAGGCCGACACATCCGGGTGGGACACGATGATCTCGGTGCTGAATCCCCGAGAGGACAACGCAGGGGCCGAGCAAAGCTGGCCCTTTCCATTAGCTGCCCCTCCCCTCCCCTCCCCCCCTCTTCCCTCCCCTCCCCCCCTCTTCCCTCCCCTCCCCCTCTTCCCTCCCCTCCCCTCCCCTCTCCTCCCCTCCTCTTCCCTCCCCCTTCTCCCCTCCCCTCCCCTCCCCTCCCTCCTCTTCCCTCCCCCCTTCTCCCCTCCCCTCCCCTCTCCTCCCCTCCTCTTCCCTCCCCCTTTTCCCCTCCCCTCCCCTCTCCTCCCCTCCCTTCCCCCCTTCTCCTCTCCTCTCCCCTCCCCTCCCCCCTTCTCCCCTCCTCTCCCCTCCCCCCTCCCCTCCCTTCCCCCCTCTTCCCTCCCCCCTTCTCCCCTTCTCTCCCCTCCCCTCCCCCCTTCTCCCCTCCTTTCCCCTCCTTTCCCCTCCCCTCCCCTCTCCTCCCCTCCCCCCTTCTCTCCTCCTCTCCCCTCCCCTCCCCTCCCCCCCCAGGGACACCCGCATATTTTTAAACCCCAGACACAGATCTTCTCAGACTCACGTCAAACACAAGACTCCCAGCATTTCCCACGCGTGTCTGTGAAGAACCCCGCATCCCTGAGGAGCCGATCCATGAAACCGTTGGTGCGTACAGACCCTCGGGAGCTGGCTGTTCGCCCGCCATCAGCTCTTCTACATGGTGCCCTCCAGCCCGCCTTCCTCGGGCAATAACCACGCACGTGCGCCTGCAGAGCGTGGCTTACGGACTCACGGCTTGTTTTAGGCTGATGTGCATGATGCCACCCCCTAGTCTTGGACGCCTGCGTATTTCCTGCTTTATCTCGGGCAAACCACGCAGACTTGGTCGTCCTTTTCTGTGCGGGCAGCCAGGGATGGCGGGGGGACTGTGAGTTTTTGCCCCAGACACCTGATGGCACAGGAGCGACCGCCACGAAACAGCGCCCTCCTCCTGGGGTGTGCGGACACGACCGGTCCTGAGCGCCCTGTGCCGACGGGAGAGGTGGAGAGCCAGCCCCCGGCTGTCTTCCCGCCACCGCCCGCTCCCATCACATTTCTGCCAGAGGCACTGAAAAACAGCCAGCCTGCTTCTTGGGCTCCTTCCAACATCCCGGGAGAAGGTGGCTCGACAGCAAACAGGACAGAAAGGAGGGACGTATCAAAAGCCACGCGGCACGCCAGGGCCGTGGCGGTGCCCACAGCACACGGGACATTATGTCTGAATCAGATCGAGAGCGCTCATCCGTCCGCTAGGAGGCCGGCCGCGTGCCAGGCACTACCGCACGCTCCTTACACAGGTCGCTGCTGCGACTCACACCCCGGGCCCTGCCACGGAGGCCTCATCCCCCCAGAGACACGAAGAACACGGGGCTGGAGGGATGAAGACCAGCCAGAGCCAAGTGGCCGAGCCAGGACCCAAATCCCAACTCTACCTGACTCCATCATGCCACTCAGCTTCCTGCCAAGGAGAGGAGCAATATGATCAGACTTGTGTTTCAGAAGAGTTACTCTGGCAACGATACAAAGGAGGGATTGGACAACAAAAGTAAATCGCAGAGCCTGGCTGGTGTGGCTCAGTGGTTGAGTGTAGACCTATGAACCAGGAGGTCATGGTTCAATTCCTGGTCAGGGCACATGCCCGGGTTTCGGGAGTGATCCCCAGTAGGGGGCGTGCAGGAGGCAGCTGATGGGTGATTCTCTTTCATCACTGATATTTCTGTCTCTCTCTCCCTCTCCCTTCCTCTCTGAAATCAATAAAAAATACATTTTTAAAAAAGTAAATCGCAGAGACCAAATAGTAACTTCATGTTTTCATTTTTCTCTCTGCCTTCACATTTTCTAGAAATTTCACTTTCCTGGCTGTAATATAAATACTGATGAATTGGCTTGAAGTTTATCCATGTAGAAGACATGCATTTGTGCACGCACACACACAGTTACTTCTTTTTCATAAGTAAAAGCTGACTAAGTGCTCTTCATAAATAAATTAAGGACCAAAACAACGTTAACAAATGTCCCTGCCACATCTTGAACCAATGCCTAAAAATACTTGTTCCTCCTTCCCCTCTTATTCTCAAATGTAGCCACTCAAACTGACTGCACAACACGGGTGTCTGGATAACGAGACACAAAACGAACAATCAATATGCAGCAATTTATTCCTCAGCAGGGTTCTGGCCAGGTGGAGACAGCGGGGAAGACCAAGCCTGTTGGATAGAAACGATGAGCACTAACACAAACTACAGTCTCACAACTTTATAATCTGGGGGAAAGACTTTACTGATCCCCCAGGAGCTGGTGTTAATGGTGGGGTTCAGGAAGAACCCCAGAACGTGTCCCTTTCCCTTCCAGGTCCAGCCCTTCGGCTTGCAAATGCTGAGGATCATGCTTTAGTCCCGGGCACTTGTCCCTGTGGCTTCCCGGAGCTGAACACATCAGAGGGGTGCTCTGTGACTCATCGCGGTCTTATACCACCACTTGGATAAATCTCTTGCTTGGCCCCTGGTGTCGGAAGCCAGGACAGGCAACCGGGAAGGCAGGTCATTCTGGAGCAACTCACAAATGGGGAGTGGCTTTGCCATCCCTGGCTGTCCTTCCCCACCTCATTAATTCTGCATGTGAAAGTCAGTCTGTATTTCATGGACAAGAGTTTGATGGGACAGGCTTAGGGCAAGGGAAGGAGTGGGGAGGTAGCCCAGGGCAGAGTGTCGTAGGGAAACCAAGTCCAGGATCTAGAAACGAGTCTTGGATTCTGTTCATAAGGGATGTCAGTACACTTCTAGGCAGGCAAAGCAAAATCTCGGAAAGCAGGTTGGATGCTTTCCCAGGAGTTTCAAATCTCATTAAGGCCTAAACTCACCATTTCAATGCCACCCACACAGTCTTTTATCACCTGTAGGAATCACTCATTCTAAATGGGTAGCTAACGATTTGATAGATCTCTCCATGGAATCAATTTTGTCCGAGCAAGCCTTCCTGACCAGCTCAGTCATCTTCCCTGCGAAGAACAGCAGCATAAATGTTTTCAGTAGCAGAGCCAAACAGTTATACATGCCTGCCCTTCTGTTTCGTTTAAAATGACAAATTAGCCCCAAATTGGCTGAACATTAAGTCATGCTCTGAAGAAATGAATGAATCATTCATGAAAAGTCTCAGAATTCTGTCAAAAAATGAATTGAAAGTTCTCTCATACCAACTCATTGTTAGCATTTCCTGATAAGAGAAGCATTTGAGGGTGGACCGAACAAGACAGGAAATTGCATATAACTCTTGTCACCATGGCAATGGGGGTGTTTCCATGAGGTGGTGGCCACACGCAGCAATGTGAAAGGGAATGCAACGAGTTGGACAGATTTTCTTTCTGTTGAAAAGCAAAACAGAGTCCAGAGCCTAACAAGGCAGGAGGGAGACGTGCTTAGGACACACCCATGGCCAAGCAGGCCTGTCCAGGCGAGCCCTCCTTCCTCTCTTCCAAGCCAATAAATAGTCTAGGACAGCAGTTTTCAAACATTTTGACCATGACTCATGGAAATAAAAAGTTTTATATGGCAATCTGTCTGCCTGCCAACTATGTGTGTGTATGTATATATATCCCCCTACCTACCCATCCATCTATCCACTCATCCATCCATCCATGCATCCATCTATCCACCCATCCATTCGTATACAGGTATAATGAAACAAATGCTGGTTGTAATTTACTCAATTGATTTAATAACATATAATTTGAGAATCAAAATCCGGTATTTCTTTTTCTTTTAAATATATTTTATTGATTTTTTACAGAGAGGAAGGAAGAGGGATAGATAGTCAGAAACATCGATGAGCTGCCTCCTGCACACCTCCTACTGGGGATGTGCCCACAACCAAGTTACATGCCCTTGACCGGAATCGAACCTGGGACCTTTCAGTCCGCAGGCTGATGCTCTATCCACTGAGCCAAACCGGTTTTGGCAAAATCCAGTATTTCTTAGTACAAAGTCATTGGTCTTACAAGAAGAGCGTGATGCTCTCTCCTTTTCATTCTCTCTTTGCCAGATTATGTGAAATGTTTTGTTGGACTTTATGTAGAAAAGGCCTTCAAAGTTTCCTCAAACAAGCCTTGGGACACTGAGTCACTCTTCAGAACCCAGTAAATGCAATACCCCTTTAGTAAACACAGTGGCCGAGGCATACATCCAGCTTGCAAGTCACCTGCTCCCAATGTGATTAACAGCTGAATGTTCATCCACAACACTGGCCAGAAGGCAGTGGAATGACATATTAGAAGAACATGTAATAGATTCACTTCAAAATGCAATAGGTATTTAATTTTAAAGCGTGCCTTTAACATTTATGTAAAACGTTTTTTGTACTCGTTCAATAGAAACTTATCTGGCTACTGGGTAAAGCCAGCAATAAAACTACTGGTCCACAAGGGGTTAAGTTCAGAAAAACCACCTTTCAAAAAGGAAGATGCAGTGCACTTCCAGACGAACAAAACTGTAAGAATTAGTTGCTAGTAGACCTTCCTTATAAGAAATATTAGAGAACGTTCTTTAGGCTGAAAGCAAGTGACCCAGACCAACTCGAATCCTCGTGAAAAAAATGAAGAGAACCAGGAAAGGTAAGTATGTAATTATACAAGACAGGATAAGTGCATATTTCCTCCTTTACTCATGTTGTGTAAACAACATGTATGACTGGGTATGTAACATGTAGAAATGTAACATAGTGGACGACAGCCCGAAGGAGATGGGAAGGAGCAAAGCTGCATTAGAATAAGAAAGTGATGCCAGATGGTAACGTGAATCCACAGAAACAAAGAAAGAAAGCCGGAAATGGAAAATGAGAAGGTTAATGTAGACAACTCTATGAATATACATGTGTGCTCCTTTCTTCTCTCATCTTCTTTAAAAGAGGAAGAATACGTGCCGAAACCGGTTTGGCTCAGTGGATAGAGCGTCAGCCTGTGGACTGAGGGGTCCCAGGTTCAATTCCGGTCAAGGGCACGTACCTTGGTTGTGGGCACATCCCCAGTAGGAGGTGTGCAGGAGGCAGCTGATCGATGTTTCTCTCTCATCAATGTTTCTAACTCTCTATCTCTCTTCCTTCCTCTCTGTAAAAAAAAAAAAAATCAATAAAATATATTAAAAAATAAAATAAAAGAGGAAGAATATGTAAAGCAATGATTGGAACAACGTATAGTCAGGTCTGTAGTGCGTTTAGACGTAATATGCGCACCAACAGCATCAAAAGGGGAAGAGGGAAGAGAACCATCCCTGAGTAATGTGTCTATAGCTCAGGGAAATAAGTTAGAGTGAATCTGATGAATGAAGATGCATATGTTAAACTCTAGAGCAACCACTAAGAAAGTAAAGAGCTCAGAACTTCTAGAGACTAAAGACAAAGCAATCAAACCACCAAGGACTACCTCCCGGGGAGAAGACGGCACTCAATTCCGACTCTCTGAGCGCAGCAGCGACCGGGATGAAACAAGTTCCAGGCGCGAGTTCTTTCCTGCCCACTCCTAAATTCATAGCATTGTCTCTAAATGGCTCCCAACATTTTTAAAAAAATACTGCCAACCTAAATTCATTAAGTATTCATCATAAAAACAAATAGCGATATAGAAATTACACAAAAAATGAGCAACTGCATTATATAAATGTTCACTTCTAGGTAAGATGATTTAATGATAATTTCTAATGATAGAAAGCCAACATTTTTTCAAATCACACTGTTTGGGGCTTGGTTAGAGATCAGCTCAGGTAAACCATGATTTATTGGAGTCATACAACTCCGGCTCCCAGGAGTTACAGGCAGCTGTGCAGGGTGAGGATTCACACTGACGAAAACTACGAGCTCAGGAGAGAAGAGAAAGCGGACAACAGAAGAGCGAAGCACAAGCAGTGACACATGTCAGGTTCTGGGCTGAACGTGTCTGAAGCCACCAGTGGAGGACCTGATGCCGGAAGAATGGGGGTGCAGACATTCTACCAGCCAGATGGCCCCTCGGAACAGCCACGACGGGCTCAAAGCGCAGTCACAGGATGTGCCTGAGGGCTGTTGTTTCTGCACCCCCAGGGCGTGTGCCGTGTTGTCTCACACCGACTGGGCCTGACCACATACAGAACACGCCGGTGTCCCTGGGCTCTCTGTCCTTCTCTGGAGGACGTTTCGTCATGGGCTGTGTTTTGTAGGTGACTGAGGATATGACAGCTTTCCTGGGTAGAGAAATGAATCCTACCTTCCTTCACCAGTGCCCAGAGCTGGGAACCTGAGGGGCCCCATGGAGAAGCTTCCGGAACATGTGAACTCCCCTGGTGGGTGGCTCAGCTGGTTGGGCAAGAAGAAGGGTCTGTGTTCTGCCCGCAAATGACAGGCCTGATGGGATGGTTTGGGGGGTCCCCTCAGCTCCGACATCCTGGGTTCCTGTCCACGCCACTCAAATGTATCTCCATCGCTTCACCCCCTTGGTGTGCAGTGCAATTTAGGCCCAGAGTCAGCACTCAACCGTCACACAGACTAAGTTAAGCGGAGTCCAAATCACCGGGAAACACTCTGGAAGCGTGTACTGCAACAACAGAGCCAGTGCGCATGTATGTACACGTGTGTATGCTCAGAAACACCATCACCAACCGCAGGTACAAGCATCCTTAGGTTCTTCACACGCATCTACGTGACAATTATGTACCTCCTATTTCCTCCTGGAAAACCCCCAAAGTTGTGAACTTCTAACTCCACTACTGCCCGCCACAGCTCCTAGGTGCAAGTACCAAGATCAGTAGGTCCAGTCCCAGCTCGCTGGGGAAGTGCACACACTTTATCTCATGCATGAAGCCCCAGAAGACTTAGCGATCCCCTGCTCCACCTGCAGAACCGCTAGACCAGTGGTCGGCAAACTGCGGCTCGCGAACCACATGCGGCTCTTTGGCCCCTTGAGTGTGGCTCTTTCACAAAATACCACGGCCTGGGCGAGTCTATTTTGAAGAAGTGGCGTTAGAAGAAGTTTAAGTTTAAAAAATTTGGCTCTCAAAAGAAATTTCAATCGTTGTCCTGTTGATATTTGGCTCTGCTGACTAATGAGTTTGCCGACCACTGCGCTAGACTAAGAACCGGACGTCAAAGCTGAAAGTCTGGGAGAAACATCTGGCAGCAGCAGGCATGAACGACTAGCAGGCATTTGTCCTAGACAATGTGGCAGGAGGGGTATACCCGGAGGGGGGGTCCTTTTCAACAGCCACTAATGGCAACAAATCAACCTCAAGTTGGGATTTTCGAGAGAGGAGGAGGAGGAGGAAGTTATCAATGGTGATGAGGATGATATGTCAATGGCCACAGCAGCCGCTAATTAGCAGGAGTAGGGACAGAATTAGCCACCATTGCTCTGGTGCTTACCATATACATAATCCCTTCTAGCTCACACATTATCTCACTTCATTCTTATGAAGTCGGTATCATTGTGACACCCCCACCCCCATGCCAAAAGGAAACCGAGGCTTGGCAATAACCGGCCGAAGAAGTCCCACAGCTAGGAGAGCACAGCAGAGTGGCCTCACCCCCAGTCTGTGCACCCTCAGAGCCCGGGTTCTAGAGGATGGAGATGGACGCCGTCAGCTTTGATGGACGGCTAAGTCGTGGCCTGCAGAGGCCGGGGAGCCTGGAGGGGGTGGGGGTGAGAGTAGCACAGGCAATGGCCATGAGTCGGGCAGGTCTAGGGTTGGGTGGGTCCGTGCTCCGCCCTCTGGCCCTTCAGGCGAGGGTGACCTCCAGCTGGAGGCCACGGCCAAGCTATTGTTTGCAGCTTTGCAGGAAGCGGGTTGAAAGGGTCGTTGAAAAATGATCTTACTAAATCAAGCTGTACCAATATTTTTATTTCCTTTCATGCAATGCCATGTTTGAAAGGCATTAGGTGGGCCTGTTTATAAAGCCTGGGAACTAAGTCTGTGTGACTTCAGTTCAGGAAAACAAAAACGTCCTGCCCTTAAAGCGGAGAGCACGGCCGAGGGCAGCTTCCTTCTCAGAGCAGGTCCTCGCTCTCGGCCCCTGAGGGATGTTCGACAAAAGTCCTTCGGATCCAAAAGGCTTCTTCAGAGGGATGCCACGCGTCCTGACGTTTATGCGCATTAAACCACCTTCTGTGGGTCTAACAGTTTTATTTTTTTAAATAAGAAATTGGTAGACAGACTTAAGACTATTAGCTGTAGGGTTTATAGCTTATTGTTAAAATATTTTTACTTATTTCAGAGAGGAAGGCAGAGGGAGAGAGAGAGATAGAAGCATCAATGATGAGAGAGAATCATTGAGTGGCTGCCTTCTGCACGCTCCCTCCTGGGGATGGAGCCCGCAGTCTGGGCATGTGCCCTGATCGAGAAGTGAACCGTGACCTCCTGGTTCTTAGGTGGGGGTCTGGGGGAGGGGGGCTGAGAGACTGCATTTCTAACTGCTTCCGAGGCTGCTGGTCCGCAGACCAGGCTCCGGCAGCAACGCTCTCCGAGTTACCAAGAGCTTTTCCTGGTGGGCCTCCCACTCGTCCAGGTGGATACGGACCTGTGAGTCCTGAGCTCCTGTAAACTGGTGAAAAATCAGGTCTGTGCCAGGTCACATTCCACCTGCCACTCAAATGCAACTGGCCACCACGTGCATGTCCCCTGGCTGCCTCTGGACTTTGCTGGAGCGTCTGCTACCTGCCTGGCACGCAGAGAGCGCCACAGAGGCCCGTAGTGTGAGTGACTGAGCTGGCGTGCACACAACACAAAAGAAGGAAGAAGGAAGCGGCCTTGGCTCCCGGCGGGCCCCGTGCCCATTCAGACCCTCGTGTAAAGCTGTCTGCCGGTCACGTATGGAGACAGGGAACAGTACAAAGCCGTGACCAGACCTGGTGAGGGAGAGGGAGGCGGGGGAAGAGGAAGGAGAAGGCCCAGGAGCTGCAGCTAACTTTGGGGGATCAGGCAGCGCCAGGCAGTGTTGAGTCTTTCTCGCGGACTGTCTACTTAGTCTTTTCAAGACGTCTGTGGAGTGGGGATTACAAGGATTTCCACTCTACAGACTGGGAAACGGAAGCACAGAGAGGATTAGCAACTCCAAGATAACACCGCGTGGAAGGAGCTTGTCTGAGCCACACCGTACGCCCCGCCGCACGGCGGCCCCCTTCTCTGCCGGACCCCGCAGCCCTTGGCCCCCCAGGTGGGATTCACTGTGCGGCCCCCCCAGATCGGAGAGTAACACAGCTCCAAAGACCTGGCCGATATTTTCCTGCGGCGTTTTCCGGCCTCCGCGTGTTTACCTGCTCGGTCTGATGTTGGGTGTGTTTTTGTGTGCGTTCAATCTGGGAAGTAAAACCAAGAACTGCAGTGACTACTGAGAAGAGACTTGTTTCAGGAGCGGTAACCTTCTAACAGTCCCAAGCCCATCCAAAGAAGCTGCGTGCACTCCTGGACCTGGTGCGCCTTATGGCTGGTGCTCATTAAGAATTCATATGTAATTAAGAATTCATATGGCCTGAGTGCCTGGCATCTAGAAAGCCCTTCCGCTACTCTAACTCATCCGGGTGTCCTGTGCCTCTGAGCTCATAGGCAGCATGCTCCTTGCTTTACCTGGAAGGGAAACGAGGCTGAGGATGAGAGAGAATCATGGATCGGCTGCCTCTGACCTGAGATTCAGAGCCCCGAGCCCAGACCCCCTCCCTCCGTCCCCCCTACCCCCCGCCCCCTGCCCCCCACCCCCCGCCCACATCACGGCTTGGTGCCTAAAAACTTAATCTGCGTCAGTGTCAACCTGCAATCCAACTACTAATCCAAACAATTCTATGAATAAAATATCACGCCAGTGCTTATCTCTCTAACCACTTTTTAAAAAGTAATTTTATTGATTTCAGAGAGGAAGGGAGAGGGAGAGAGAGATAGAAACATCAACGAGGAGAGCGCGTCATTGATCGGCTGCTTCCCGCACACCCACCACTGGGGATCAAGCCTGCAACTGGGGCATGGGCCCTGACTGGGAATCGCACCGTGACCTCCTGGCTCCTAGGTCGACGCTCAAACACCGAGCCACACTGGCTGGGTTCTAACTACTTTCCTTCATGTTAACGTTATGTATTCTAACTAACACCTGTAATCCCATAGTTAGGAAGAGGCCGCAGCGACCGAGGGGAGCAGCTGGGTGTGAGTTTGGGGGTCTGTGAGTGCCACTGGAGAGCCTGACCTCCTTGGCACCTGCCCAGCCTGCTTTTGGGAGCCAACCCACCTCACACACAGACCTCAAACCCCCAGCCGGCCAGGGGTCCCAGCTGTGCCTTGACTTGAAGCTAGAAAGCCGAGGTGCACCGGTATCTCTTCCAGGGCACAGTGCAAACCTTGGTTTGAGGTGGGGAGGGAGTTCCCCAAAGCTCAGAAGTAGCCTAAAAAGGGCCTCGATCTCACGAACTGGTCTAGGGCAGCCGTGGGCAAACTACGGCCCGCGGGCCGGATCCGGCTGTTCTATCCGGTTCTCTTGCTCTCCCCTCCGCTCCTTTACTCTGAATTTATATTAGTTCACACAAACACTCCAACCATGCTTTAGTTCCGGCCCTCCGGTCCAGTTTAAGAACCCATTGTGGCCCTCGAGTCAAAAAGTTTGCCCACCCCTGGCTAGGGATTAGAAAGAGCATTAACTTGCAAAATGGAACCACGGGACTCTATTCCTTCCCCCGCCGCTTAGCTCGTCCCCTCGCTGGGCCTCAGTTTTGTCATCCACTAGCCCAGAGGATGACACACGGCAGAGATGCAGGGGAGTGGCTGTCACGGACCCTGGCACTCGAGTGGGGCCCGGAGCGCGGTGGCTGCCCCAGAGCACGGCCCACGGCGGGGGCCTCTGCCCTCGCACAGCCCCGAAGGCCAAGCCAGGCGGGATCTGCAAGTGTTAGCGGCTTAGGAGCAACGCGGGGGTTTTGACTACAATTCTGCGTGGTGCACTGACTGTTGGGACACAAGTAACAGCCCAGCCTGCAGCCAGCTCCCTCTCGGATGACAGGGAGTTGCATGTTTTCGGTGTGGGTGTGGGTGTGGGTGTGGGTGTGGGGTAGGAAGAACAAAACATTTACCTTTTCCAGGGCCTCTCTGTCAAGGAGCTCTTGCACAGCGAGAAGCTTGATGCTGTAAGAAAAATTAAAACCACACTTGAAAACAAACCATTTCATGTCAGCAGGTCGCAGGGCAAAAGGCTGAAATTTCAGCCGCGTTTCGACGTCACCTCCCCTCGTCGGTGGCCTTGGGTTGAACTGAAATGACCGTTACGGAACTATTAAGCAGGTTTCTAAATGGTGGAAGCGATTTTACCGTCTGAGCCAGCAATTCCGCTTCTGGGCAGGTACCCAGGAGGGCTGAAAACCTGGCCTCGAGCAGGTATCTGCACACCCCATTCACAGCAACGCTGCTCTCAGCAGCCAACAGCGGGAGCAACCCAATGTCCATCCGTGGGCACATACGCAGTGGAAGGTCGTTCGGCTTTCCAAAGACGGCGGCGCTGACCTAGCCGGGTTGGCTCAGTGGACAGAGCGTCGGCCCATGGACTGAAGGGTCCCGGGTTCGATGCCAGTCAAGGGCACATACCTCGATGGCATCCCAGCCCCAGTCTGGGCACGTGTGGGAGGCAACCAATCCATGTGTCTCTCTCACATCGATGTTTCTCTTTCTCTGTCTCTCCCCTTCCCTTCCACTCTGTCTCAAAATCAATGGAAAAATATGCTCGGGTGAGGATTAACAGAAAAAACACACACAGAAAAACCCAAAAACAAATTCAGGAAGGACACTCTGGCCTGTGCTACCTGGATGAACCTTGAGGACATTATGAGGTGGAATAAGCGAGACACAAAGGACCAATCCGTGTGATTCCATGCCTCTGAGGTGCCTAAGGCAGTGGTCGGCAAACTGCGGCTCGCGGACCACATGCGGCTCGCGAGCCGCGGTTTGCCACTCTGTTGACTAATGCGTTTGCCGACCACTGGGATAGGGGCTTAATCACAAGGACCAACAACAGCCTGTAATTATTGGAATCGAGAGTCTAGGTCAGTGGTCAGCAAACTCATTAGTCAACAGAGCGGCAAAACGCGGCTTGCGAGCCACAGTTTGCCGACCAGTGGCCTAAGGCAGTGGTCAGCAAACTGTGGCTTGCGAGCCACATGCGGCTCTTTGGCCCCTTGAGTTTTTAGCAAAGGCCAGCTTAGGAGTACCCTAATTAAGTTAATAACAATGTACCTAACTATATAGTTTAAGTTTAAAAAATTTGGCTCTCAAAAGAAATTTCAATCGTTGTACCGTTGATATTTGGCTCTGTTGACTGATGAGTTTGCCGACCACTGGCCTAAGGTATCACATTCACAGAGACAGAAAGTAGATGGAGGTCCCCAGGCCCGGCCCGGGGCGGGGAGGGGAGTGAGTGGTTCATGGGGACAGAGTCTTGGTTTGAGATGGGGACATGGCCCTGGCGATGCCTGGTGTGACGGAGCGCAACAAAGCGAGCGTACTTCATGCCACTGAGCTGCACGCATACCCGGTTCGAGTCAGAGTGAAGTTTATGTCATGTACCTTCACCCCAAGAAATTCGAAAGGACCGGACAGCCGCTTCACGTGAGGTACCTGGATGAAGTCAGAGGAATACAGAAAAGGACACCGGGGCCATGTCCAGTGGCCATCTTCCCCGACGGCCCTCCGAGGATGACAAGAAAGAGCGAGATCACTGCTTACGGAGGCCTGCTCGAGGGCTCACTGGCTCAGCACCTGGATCGAGCCCTACTGTGTGGGGGTAACGGGGGTACACGCTAACTCTGACGTGCTCCCCGCCCACAAGGAGCTCACGGCCCCTTGGAGGCCATAGTCAGACCAGAATATGACATACAGTGTGCCAAGGGGGCGGCCAAGGCTCAGAGAGGATCCGGCCCAGCTGAGGTCAGGGAAGGCTTCCTGGTGGAGGGGCCGGTAAGCTTTGCCAGGGGGAGGGGCCAGGGACGAAGGCGCCCCGCAGAGGGCCAGCAGAGGCAAAGGCACCAGGGGGAGAGAGAGGGCAGGGGGGACACAGCCACCCGTTTCCAGTCCGGGGGCCGGAGCCCAGGCCGCAGGCAGCACCCTCGGGGAGAGAATCCGGAAGTGGATGGAGGTTTCCCGGGGAGGTACTTCCCCTTCTGTGACAGCGGCCAGGGTCACAGTGAGCAGGCAGCCACGGTGTGCGCTCATCGCGCAGGGAGGAAGCAGCGAGCTCAGCAGGGTGCTGAGGGAGGGTCAGCTGTTGGTGTCACCAGCTCCCTCTTCACCCTGATAATCTGCTTAGTGATTAGCTGTTGGTGTCACCAGCCCCCCTGGCCTCCTCCCCCAACGGGCTCTCTGCACAGGCTCTCTGCAGCAGAAAGGGGCCTCTCCGGGACCCCGTGCCTCCCTCCAAAGGGGTTCTATCCACAATAAGGTCCACCTTAACTTGCAGGACTCTCTGTACAATGATGTCTGCACAACTCAGCAAGCAGGAGCCAAGCAAAGGCAGGAGTTACTGAAGAGCAACTCCAGGAAGTGCAATGCAGCAGCAGCAATTCACAGACCTCGGGGCTCAGGGCAGGCACGCCCTCTGCTCCGGGCACACGGACCTCCCCTCCCTCCCTCCGGGCCATGCTTGCTTCGTTTCTCCCTCCTCGCAGCTGCAGTGCTAAGGTGTGTCCGGATGGGTCCTGTTACGTGATATCCTGGCGTTATTCCTTACCCAGTAGGAGACTATCAGAGCGGAGTCTCTATTTCACATTTCTGGTACCAGATTCTTCTAGCACATCGGATACCCCCTGGGAGGGAATTCACACGTCGAGGAGCCGCAAACCCGTTTACCAAATGCTCCATTCGGCACCTCTAACTTCCCCGCCCGGGAAGGGACTCGCATCTCTCATTTCAATCCTGCTCCTCCTCTCCTTCCTCCATCCTCTTGCTAACTCCACCAACACACACTGAGTCCTTCTAAGTGTCAGAAACCGTGCCGGGTGCCAGGGGGGCCAAGATGAACACAGCACGGTCCCGGCTCCCACAGGGCTCCCAGGGGCCGGGATGCTGCTTGGGCACAGGCCCGGGAGGCCTGTCTGCCTGAGACCCTCCGGGTCCCCACGTGGGCCAGCGGAGCTGGGAGACACGGGGCGTGTCAGCGGTGGCCCGGGCTGGCCCAGCACTCTGAGAAGACAGGCAAATCCCACACAAGCAGTCATTTATTTAGAAAAATGGCAACGGCCAGGGCCAGTCCTGAAGTCAGGATGGGCAACACGTAGAAAGACCTAGAAGGCGTGCAGTCACGGCTGCTAGACACGCCACGGGAGGGAAGGCGCAGAGGGCAGAGGTCCTGCTCAGTGCCCGGGCCAGCATCTGCCACGGTGAGGTCTACGCAGAACGAGAAGTGGCGAGGGGGAGCGTGCCAGGCAGAACGTGGCCCCGACGGCAGGAGGAAACTCCGCAAGGTTGGAGATGCAGAAGACAAAGGGTGGCCGCGGGCTGCAGACTGAATGAACCTCACTGGCCCTGATGGGGCAGGTAACACACCTACAGGGTGACACGCCCCCCTGCACCCAGGCTCCGAGTCAGGGTCTCTCTCTAGCTCCCTTGCTGGCACTTTGAGTTTCACTGATTTACTCAGTGACGCATTTTAGAGGCTGAGATACAACAGTACATGCACAGCGATGCAATGCGGAGCCGTCCAGTCTCGGCACAGATAAAACACTAGCATGTAAGGCTGTGTACCAGGCACGGCTGGGCGCTGGGGATTCAGTGAGCGCAAACCCAGCCTCAGCCAGGCGAGGGCGCTCCAGGAGGCAGACCCGGGCGCTGTGAGCTTCTGCACCCAGCAGAGAGGCCCCGGGAAAGTGGCCTCAGCGGACAGGTACAGGGGTGCAGGCACAGGGTGGGCGGGAGGAATAGCCGGAGCTGTTCTCAGCAAGCGGCTTGTGCAGCAGATGGAAAGTGGCTCCTCCTCTCCCTGAAGGTTCGTCATTGTCCACGTGGGAAAAGCACCCCGAAGAGAACCGTTTCTGAGTCAGGTCCTGCTCCTCCAGGCCCCACAGCGCCCGTCTCCAGGCTCCTGAGTCCCTGGCAGGCGCCCCAGCTCCCGGCTCCCAGCGAGACCCTCCGCGTGGGACCAGGACAGCACCTTCTGGAAATCTCTTCAAGCACAAACCACTGGCCAGAGGTGACAGAGCCCAGTGCTAACAGGAAACAGCAGAAGATGGTCAGACCCCCTGTGGGAAGCGGCCAGTGGAAGCGAGCCTGGGAAACACTTCCCCACACCCCGCTCCCTTTGTCAGCAGCACACTCCCCACCTGGTGCCACTTTTTAAAAAATGTATATATTTTTATTGATTTCAGAGAGGAAGGGAGAGAGATAGAAACATCAATGATGAGAGCGAATCATGGATCGGCTGCCTCCTGCACGCCCCCCACTGGGGATCGAGCCCGCAACCCAGGCGTGTGCCCTTGACCGGAATCGAACCTGAGACCCTTCTGTCTGCAGGCCAACGCTCTATCCACTGAGCCAACCAGGCAGGGCAGGTGGTGCCACTCCTTAAAAAATATATCTTTATTGATTTCAGAGAGGGAGAGGGAGATAGAGATAGAAACATCCATGATGAGAGAGAATCACTGACCGGCTGCCTCCTGCACGCCCCTCACTGGGGATCGAGTCCACAACCTGGGCATGTGGCCTGTCCGGAATCAAACCGTCACCTCCTGGTTCATGAGCTGACGCTCAACCACTGAGCCACACTTGCTTTCCCTGAGTCCTCTTTGGCTACTCCGGGGCTTTCCTTGGGGGAAGTGGAAGAAACCACCAGGTAAATGAGCTTTTGCCTCTACTGCTGGGACATTCGCCTCCTGCACGACCTCACCCGTTCGCAGGTGAAGACTGTGGCTGACCCCATCCCCTCTGCACCTCCACTTCCCCATGGTCCTCCCGTAGGAAGGTGCTCAGAGCTCTGTGGGATGCGATCTTCCGGGGGTGACCTTGTCTTTTCTTTCTGCCATCCCATGCCATTCACCAGGCTTTCTTCCAACATCTTAATCTTTTGCATTATATAAAAACTAGAGGCCCGATGCACAGAATTCGTGCAAGAGTAGGCCTTCCTTCCCCCGGCTGCCGGCACTGGCTTCCCTCTGGCACCCGCGACCTGGGCTGGAGGGGACCCGGGCTTCCCTACAGCCCCTGAAGGACGTCTGGTCTAATTAGCATATTACGCTTTTATTATTATAGATTCTTTATGAGCATCAAATCCTGTGAGAATTAAAGTAAGCAACACTCTTTTTTTGTTTGTTTTTGGTTTTTATGCACGCTGGCCAGCTATCAATAATTAAGGGTTTGGGGTTGCTTTTTTTTTTCTCCCCAT
>NC_137775.1:186666754-186716754 GCF_963455305.1 Plecotus auritus | reverse complement strand
GAACTGCAAACGGGGCTAAAACTCCTGTTAGTCGTGATGAAATGGAAGGAAAGCCACGGGGCCAGGGTTCAGAACGTCCAGGTCCTCACTCAGCCCTTCCCCATGGCCACAGCCACCCCGAGCCCCAGAAGAGGGGCCACCAGGCCAGGAGCACGTTCCGTCCTGGGCAGGCCTGGCCCACAAACCACAAGCAGCCTCCGCGCATCCGCCCTGATCACGCAGCCCACACGACCCCCTGGCCTGCGGTTTTCGATGGTGACTCAGCCTCCCCGGAAACCCGGTGACAGGAAAGCATCAGAAATCCTCACTGAGTTGCCTGACAACCACCCCCAACATGAGGAAAGAACCCCCCTGAGCATCCGGACAGACATCGCTAATCGATAATGGCACGCACATGCCCAGCTCAGAGTTGGTCTTAAAATCCCTCTCGGGCTCCGAGCAGCTCAGCTCCCACGAAGGAACCAGAGCTGGCAATGCGGAGGGAACCCTCCTTGCTAGCCTGGACCTGGAGAGCAGCCAACATTTTTTTGCAGAATGAGATGGTTTAACAACTAAATGAATTAGATTTCTAAGGGACAGCTGTACAGTAAAATGAGGAAATGGCCTTGGGGTCAAACAGATGGGGGATCAAAGCCAGCAGACCTTGAGCGAGCTAGAGCAAACACTTAGGACAGGGGTCCTCAAACTTTTTAAACAGGGGGCCAGTTCACTGTCCCTCAGACCGTTGGAGGGCCGGACTATAGTTAAAAAAAAACTATGAACAAATTCCTATGCGCACTGCGGGCCCGGGACGCGTCGGCTGCTAAGCAGGACGGGCAGCGGCACCCGGCGGGCCGGATCCATGTCCTCGGCGGGCCGCCTGTGGCCCGCGGGCCGTAGTTTGAGGACGCCTGCCTTAGGATGTGCCTCCGGTTTTAACATTCATTACCTACTGCAATCCACACGGCCCCATGCAGGAGGTCCTATTAGCACCCACTCTACAGATGGGGACACTGAGGCACAGAGTGGCTGTCCCATCTGCCCAGTCCTAGGCCTGGCCTCAGGTGCGGGAGCTCCAGCGCTGTGCCCTCACCTCTCAGGAGGGGTTCCCAAGCGTCCGGGGTGCCTGGGGGGCTTGAGAAAACAGAGATGGGTCCTTCTCCAGGTGCTCATGCCGGAGCTTCTGGGTGTGTCCCGAGAACCCTCACTTCTTTTCCCATTTTTGTTAATCTTTACTTGAGGATATTTTTCCATTGATTTTTTTTTTTTAAGAGAGAGTGGAAGGGGTGCGGGGAGAGACACACACAGAGAAACATCCATGTGAGAGAGATACAGCGACTGGTGGCCTCCTGCATGTGCCCCAACCAGGGCCAGGGATCGAGCCTGCAACCAAGAATTGTGCCCTGGACTGGAATCAGACTGGACACCCTCCAGTCCATGGGGTGACGCTCTATGCACTGAGCCAAACCGACGAGGGCGAGCATCTGCGTTTCTAACGCGCTCCCAGGTGACGCTGCAGGTCCGGGAACCACACTTGGAGAACCGCTTCCCTAAGGAAGGAAGGAGAAATGCTGCGAGGATAAGCTCACTCAACCACATGGGAAACACCTACTAGGAACCGTGCTTCGCACTGGCCCGGTACAGCGTAGGGGCCACCAGGGTCCGGCAGGTCGCCTGCCTGCCTGTTTCTAACACTCTACCATGTCATCCCTAGCGCCTGGGCAGCCGCCACCGACCACTCAGTTCCGGGGGAAGGGCACACTCCATGCCGGGGCCCAGCCTCAGAGCGTGAAACCCTGCTGCTCCGATTCATCGGCCCAGATAAAACCTCAGCGGAGCCAGCATGCGTGCACACCAAAGCGAGGGCCTGACATCCATCAACAGCCAAACGCCGAGAGCTATACACGCTGCATTTTGTGTTTCTAAATACTAACATCCGAATTCTGCAAACTCTGCGTGTTCTTTTAGAAGGGCTGCTGGAGCCCTAGCTGGTTTGGCTCAGTGGATAGAGGGTCGGCCCACAGACGGAAGGGTCCTGGGTTCAATTCCGGTCAAGGGCACGTATCTCGGTTGCAGGCTCGATCCCCAGTCCTGCTCCAGGCATGTGCAGGAGGAAACCAATTGGTATTTCTCTCTGTCTCTCCCCCTCCTTCCACTCTCTCTAAAAATCAGTGGGAAAATATCCTCAGGTGAGGATTAACCAAAATAAAGAAATAAAAATTAAAGGGCTGCTAGGAAGGGGGTAAGGGAGGGATACAGGCCCAGTCCACCTGGGGCATAATGCTTTCCCAGTCTGAAAACCTGTCAGTCTGGCGGGCCTTTCTGCCCCTGGCCAGGGTGAGCAAGCGCCACCCGCCCCCACACAGCCACACAGGGAACCCCGTCGCTGCCACCCCAGCCCGGGGCCTCTCTGAACTGGAGTAACCCAGTCCCGCTGGCCCAGGCCCAGCCAACAGCGCATTCGGGTCACTAGGATTCACACTTTATAAAGAGGAACACGCCGATGAGATCAAAATGCAAACCACTGAATGCAGAGCAGGCTCGCCATTCCTGGAGGGCGTGTGGCGCTGTCTGTCTTGCCCCGCCGTGGCCGAGGGCCCTGTGTGGACAAGGGCAAGATGCTCCCTGTCCGGGTTCAAGTCCTGCAGGGAGATTCCGGGTGGGCGGCTGGAAACCCCGGGAGGTGATTTCTCTCCCAGGTTCCCTGATATGACAGCAGAGACATGCACACACACATACAGCACAGCCGATGGAACTTTCCTGCAGGGACAACTCAGAGCCGAATGCAGAACACTCTTATTTCAGATCTCAAAGCGGAAATGGGAGTCACAGGCCAGGGCCTGGAGCTGAGGTCCCCAGGTCCCCAGTGTCAGGGCAGGGCCCTCCACGCCTTCCCCCTTCCACAGACCTTGCCTGGGGCCTGGCTTTCCAGATGAAGAGCTGCTCTGGGCACAGCAACCCCAGCGCCGGCCGGGCTCAGACCCCGCTCCCATGCACACCCGGAGGGTTTCAAGCAGGCGGCCTAACCCGGCTGGGCTGTGACGTGGACAACCAGGTCCCGAGTTCTAACCCAATGCGTCCTGTTCAGAATGTGTCTTCCCTCCCCCCTAGTCATCTGCCTCGCAGAGGCCCCCTCATTCTGCGTCCTTCCACTCAGAGACCCCCCTTGGAAGAGTCCCCTGACGCCTGGACAGAAGGAAGGCGTTGTCTCGCGTTTCCGCAGCCCCTGCTCCTGTTCAGTCCTGACCGTGTGGACACGGGACTTGCTTTCTCAAACTCCGCTGGAATCTGAGCTCCAGGACCCGCGTGTGTCAGGGCCTCGCACCCATCGGACCCTGGATAAACTTCTGCCAAAGGAACGGTACCTGCTGCCTCCCTCGCAGAGTGATAGGTGCAAAACACAACACACTGAAAGCATCCTGGCATGGAAAAGCCCTGTGGAAGGGCCAAGTGCTACGATCGATAATTTATTAAGGTTTAAAGCTTTTTTTTTAATGGCAGAAGAATGCTCTAAAGACCCTACATGATCCCAGGGGCCCAAACTGCATCCCGGCAGCTTCCCCGGCTGACTCTACGACCTGCGCCCGCCAATACCACAGCCCTGGGCACGCACGGCGACGGGGCGCGTGCACTGTGAGGGGTGCAAGCTGAGAGGTGCTGTGAAGGGTGAAACCCGCCCTGGAGTTCGAAGAATACCCAAAAAGAACGTAAAACATCTCGTTAGTAATTTCTATATGGATGATGCGCATAAAAGGGTGAATCTTAATATTTTTGGATATATTGGGTTAAGTAAACGATATTAAAATGAGCCCTAGCTGCTTTGGCTCAGTGGATAGAGCGTCAGCCTGTGGACTGAAAGGTCCCGGGTTCAATTCTGGTCAAAGGCACATGCCCAGGTTGCAGGCTCGATCCCCAGTGAGGAGCCTGCAGGAGGCAGCCGATCCATGATTTTCTCTCATCATTGATGTTTCAGTTTCTCTTTCCCTCCCTTCCTCTCTGACATCAACCAACATATATTTTTAAAAAAATGAATGCCAAGGTCTGCTCATTTCTTGGGATTTGGTTTTTTCTTTTTAAAAATTAAGTGTATTGGGGTGACATCAGCTAATAAGATTATGTGAGTTTCAGGTGAACCGTTCTGTGATACATCATCTGGATATGGCGTTGTGTGCTCGCCACCCAGAGTCTAGTCCAGGCGTCCTCAAACTATGGCCCGCGGGCCACATGCGGCCCGCCGAGGACATGGATCCGGCCCGCCGGGTGCCGCTGCCTGTCCTGCTTAGCAGCCGACTCGTCCCGGGCCCGCAGTGCGCATAGGAATTTGTTCATCGTGTTTTTTTAACTATAGTCCGGCCCTCCAACGGTCTGAGGGACAGTGAACTGGCCCCCTGTTTAAAAAGTTTGAGGACCCCTGGTCTAGTCGCTTCCTGTCACCAAATATTTTGCCCCCTTCACGCTCTTCATCCGCTATCCCACCCTTCTTCCCCCTGATAACCACCGTACTGCTGTCTGTGTCTATGAGTTTGTTTTGCTCATTCATTTGCTGCTTTCTGGTTTATATCCCACACATGAGTGAAATCATATGGTTCCTGGCTATTTCCATCTGACTTATGTTTGCTTAGCATGATACAGTCTTAAGATCCATCCACGTTGTCGCACATGGTGGTATTCCATCCTTTCTTTTGGCTGAGCACATTCCACTGTACGTATTTCGCACATCTTCTTTATCCGATCGCCCATCGCAGGACGCCTGGGTTGTCCCCATGTCTTGGGCTTCTTCCCATGAAATCCCGTTCCTTTGTCCGTGACTCTGTCCAGGGATTTAGCCTGGTTCCCACCCAGCCTTCGAGCAGGCGCCTGGTGCCAGGAAACGCTCTGTGGGCGGGTTGGGGCGGCCAGGCTGTCTTGGGAGAGCAGCCTGCCTGTCGCCTGGGCCTGCATGCACACAGGGCCAGCGTGTAAATGCTGGGCACCGTGGCCTCGATTCAGCCCATCCTGGCAACAGGAGCTCATTGTGCTGGCGGATTCCTGCCCTTATTTAGGTCAGTGGACCTCAGTCACCCCAGTGTCCGAGAGGGAGCGCCTGTGGGTTTTGTCTTTGCCGCTCTTTGCTACCCTGCCCCCTCCCTCTTTGCAGAAAACAGCACTTCGGGAGGCACTAAAACGTTACACTAAACAGCCAGAGCTCACTCTCCACCCCAACCGAGCAGCTTGTGCACATGGGGAGGGTGGTCCCATTTTCAAAAGTTAGAAACATAATTCAAAACCGCACGCCACCTCACTCGGGGCGAGACTCACACTCCCTGCTTCCCATTTGCAGCCGTTTTCCAATCCCCCCAGACAAAGGCTTTCACCTGCCCCTGGCGCTGGGGCTGAGCCCGAGGGCCACGCGGGCGGTGAAACGCGAAACCCTCTGCACAGCTCCGCCGCTGGGCTCCACGATGCCCAGGACCTTGGTAAGCCAGGACCGCTGTCCCTCCTGGTGCTGGGACGCAGCCTGCGATGGGTTCGGTTCCGCTGCTCGAGCCCAGGCTGATTCACTCTGGGATCAGACACAAACTCTGTAATTCCGCTTTCTGTGCTTTTCAGGATGGACACGAAACTATTCAGATTCATTTAAAGAAAAGAGGAAGAAGGAATACACACACCTACGGATGAACATCATCCGTGGCCTGGAAATCAGAGACAAGGGCTACCCTGGAGAAGACGAGCAACAGAATTCCCTGCCCATTCGTCAGCTCACGCCACCTCCCCCCGGTTGCTCAGAAATGCTCAGGGTTGAGTTTCCCCTCAATTCACGTGTCCCGAGGAGCTGGCTGCATCTGCGTTTGTCTTTCTTCCTCTTTGAAAATAATCTGTGGTTTGTGTGTTTCTACACAATACAGATTAGCTGGCTGCGAGGCGTCATTGCTCGCACACTGTCAGTCCCTCGTTTTAAAATAAACATCACATCTGCAATGCAAAGCTCACACCTGCTTTCAGAGAAGGGGAAGGCGGTGCCCGGTGTCCCGGGGGCTGTGCGGAGCTGGCACAGGTGAGGCCCTCCAACCGCAGGATTGCAACACCTGGGAGAGTCTCCGCGCCCCCAACCTGGACCTCCCCCAGCTGCCCGGGCATCCTTCTCCAGGCCACTGGGCAGGGTCACAAAGTCTCAGGATCCCAAACCAGAAGAGGCCACACACTGTCACCAGGAGAAGCTCCCTCCGACTAACGAAAAAGAGCAACCTTGTCCAGCAGGCATGGCTCAGTGGTTGAGCATTGACCTATGATCCAGGAGGTCACGGTTGGATTCCCAGTCAGGGCACATGTCTGGGTTGCGAGCTTGATCCCCCATAGGGGTGTGCAGGAGGCAGCCGATCAATGATTCTCTCTCATCACTGATGTTTCTATCTCTCTCCCTCTCCCTTCCTCTCTGAAATCAATAAAAATATGCTTTAAATAATAATAAAAAAAAAGAGCACCCCTGAGTCCCACAGTGAAGACACAGAATGAAGTGTGGGTGGTCGGTGCTGGCGTGGCCATGGGATGGACAAGGCCCGGGGGCCTGGTTTCATCAGCAGCGCCCAGGTCACACCTCCTTGGATGGCTCCCACAGCCCGGGCTACTGGAGGCAGCACTGACCATCTCAGCTGAGTGTCTTCCCGAGTGTGGGCCCAAGGCCTCACTGTGGGAAGCGAGTGGCCGTCGGCCGCTCCGAGGCCGCCCTTGGTCTTGGCCATGACGGCGGACTCAGCAGGCTGGTGGCGGTTGCTTCCGGGCTAGCCCAGCATCCCGCCCCCATCTCCCTGTGCTGCACGCTCTCCCACGCTCACCTATGCAGCTGTGGGGTCGGGGCTGGAACCTCGACTTCAGTTCTGAAGGAATGCCATCCCAGTGGCTGACCCCGGGGCCCAGGTCCCGGCCCTGTTCACTCATCCTTGTGGCTCCCAGCACAGGCTTAATGTTAGGACCCCTCAGCGAGCGGCCCCAGGTGACCACGGACACTTCATTACCCGACCCCATCTGGTCCTTCCAGCCTTGCCCGAGGTTAGACCACCCGGTCCAAATGGGGGAAGAACTCAAGTTCCCGAGTAAAAGCGAATGGGGAACCTGTTTCAAGTTCAAAACCCTTGGAGCATTTTTCTGGGGAAGAGGTCAATGACCGGCAGTGACCTCAGGGAAGGCGGCTGGCGGGACACCAGAATGAGGAAGCCGGTCTCTGGGTGTGGTGGGCGGAAGTCACGCTCCCGGCCAGCAGGTCCAGCGCCAGAAGGCGGAGGCCAGGAAGGGCATGTGGTAATGTGGGGGGAGGGGGCGGGGGGAGGCCTCTCCTCTCTAAAAAACCCGATGATGGAGCGCCAGGCGTCACCCCCTGCCCTCAGGGCACTTGTTTCACGCCGGTGCCGGGATCAGTGCCGGTGAGTGTGCCAGGCCCCCTTCAGGCATCAGACCGGAGAAGCAAGCTACACCCACAGGCACGGGGAAGCAGGTGGAAGGGGCCCTCGGTTCTCACAAGTCCACGCAGGCCGACCCGGGGCTGCGTCCTGCTCCCAGCTGCCCCCACGCGGGGCTGGGCTGGAGAATGAATGAAACACACAGCCTTTGGAAAGCGAAGCAGGACACCATTGCTCGGTCAGGCGTACACTGATTCTTGTCTCGTGGTGTCACGGGACTTGAGGGTGGAGACAGATCTGGGGCCAAGCCGAGAGTCGCCCGAGCTGGACACGGCAGGTGGTGCTGGCTGCACGTGTTCCATCCGCCACCGGAGCCCTCCCTGCATCCCTCAGCCACGTCGCAGAGGCTCCCGTTGCTGTCCTTAGCTGATAGGTGGGGAAACTGAGGCCGGGAAGCTGGTGTGAATCCTGACAGTGAATGACAGGTGCAGGATTTGAGCCAAGTCTGCTTGAGGACCTCTGCTCCTCACCTCAGTGAGTTCAACAGCCTCAGGAGGAAAGGTGAGCAATTCATTCCCGGAAGCCGGGCCTCCCCGACAGCTGGGGCAGGGGAGGGTGAGCCCCTTCTTCTCTCCCCGAAGCGCTGAGCCCTCCCCACGGCGGGTGCTCACTCAATAAATACCGACCGACAGCAAGATCCTCACGTTCCCAAGCAGATAACACAGCCGGGCACTTCAGAAACACTGAGCAAAACCGGGGTCCACTGATAACATAGGGAAGTGGGACGTGAGGCCATGGTCACGGCACATTTGACACCAGCATTAGGATTCCAAGACTAAACGAACCGTTCACTGATGTTTTCCGAGGACTTGGCATTAAAAAAGAAAAAAATCCCTATTTTTCAACCAGACAAGCGTTCCATCCTTCAGAATTCAGATTCGCTCACTGTGAAATGCCATAGGTGGGGTGGGCCGATCAGTACCTATATTTCTGAGGACCACACAGTGCCAGGCGCTGGGCTGGGTCCCTCCCCCCCAGCCCCTGGCTCTCTTCACTGCATCTCACGTCCTGTGGGGACTGATAGGAGGGAAACAGTCGGACACCTACGCACATCAACCCCAGAGGCGGGAGTGGGGGGGGCGGCGTACCGCCAGGGCACTGGTTACCGGATCAGCCTACCCAGGGTTCCCACAGCGTCTGTCCAGCTGAAGCCACTGAATGACACTCCATCTGCCACGCATTCAACGGGAAGTTTCTAAACGTGGAAATCAGCATTTGCTAATGGGTTGTTACAAAGCATTTCTAAATATGAAATTATAGAAACCCCTGACAACATAGAACATGCATAATAAAACATCGGAAGTAACCAATGGGCCTCCTACACATTCATCTCCTCGTTTTCCAAACATATTTAAAAATAAATATGTGTAATTAGCCATTTACATATTTCAGAGCTCAGTGTGTGTGTGTGTGTGTGTGTGTGTGTGTGTGTGTGTGTGTGTGTTTAGTGCAAACCACTCATTGCAGCCAAGGAAAAATACGGCCTTAACTCTCACCACCAGTTTACTGCAGATCTCACCTGAGGGAGAAAAGGGCCTGGTTGAAGTTTTGCCTTTTATTTATTTATTTTTAAAATATGTTTTTATTGATTTTAGACAGAGAGGAAGGGAGAGAGAGGGGCAGAGACATCGATGAGAGAGAAACACCGATCCGCTGCCTCCCACATGCCCCCTACGGGGAATAGAGCCCACAATCGGGCATGTGTCCTGACCGGGAATGGAACCAATGACCTCTTGGTGGATGTGACGACGCTCAATCCATTGAGCCACACCGGCCAGGCATGTTTTGGTTTTGATTGATGCGGATCACTGGCCATAGCCTGTGGCATCACCAGGCACGCCCTCCCTCCCATAGGACCGGACAGCTGCCCGGCCTCCCTGTCTCCGCTGCAGTCACAATGCTGCCGGCTGCAATGTCCTACCTGTCAACAGCGTCAGGGGAATCCAAGGCCATTACCACACCCCCTAGGCCAGTGGTCGGCAAACTGCGGCTGACGAGCCACGGTTTGCCGCTCTGTTGATTAATGAGTCTGCCGACCACTGACCTAGACTCTCGATTCCAATAATTACAGGCTGTTGTTGTTCCTTGTGATTAAGCCCCGAACGCTGCCCTAGGCTGACCCCAACGCCGTGCCGGCAGGTGCCAGACACAGAAGGACCGATAAAATAACACCCTTATAACTGATGTCAGGAGAACAGAAGATGCCTCTTCCTGCTCACTTCTGGCCTCATCATCCAATACAATCGTTATTGCCCGAATGATTATCAAGAAACATGCATGTTCTCAGCATCCTGCAGTAAAAAGAACAGGCCTTATTTAGAAAAAGGAGACAGACCATATGAAATGGATGCAAATTTGTACCCAGCGGATTAACAAAGCAAGTAACAATTACAATTTTAAAAACAACCCGCAGAGTTAAAAATGAGTTAAATGACTAACAAGCAGAGAAATAGGACTGGCAGATAGATATTTATACGCTCATCCTCACAGCAGCATTATTCGCAACCGCCAAATGGCAGGAAAGCCACGTGCCTACAGGCAGATGGACGGGGGAACAGGATGGGGTGCATTATTCAGCCTTAAACAGGAAGGGAACGTGGACACAGGCCACAGCATGGGTGAGCCTCGAGGCTATTATGTGAAGTGAAACGGCCAGTCACAAAGGCCAAAGGCTGTACTGTAATCACATCATAGAGACCGAGAGTAAAGGTGGTTGCCAGGAGCTGGGGGGAGAGGGGGGGATGGGCGTTCGTATTTAATGGGTATGGAGTCTCAATTGGGGAACATGAAAGAACTTCTAGAGATGCCGGGTGGTGATGGTTGCACAATGTAATTTTTTTGGTGTGTGTGTTTTTTAACACTAATTAGTTTTCTTTTTTTAAAAAATATTTTTTTATTGGTTTCAGAGAGGAAGGGAGAGGGAGAGAGAGAGAGAAATATCAATGATGAGAGAGAAGCATTGATCGGCTGCCTCCTGCACACCCCCACTGGGGATTGAGCCGAAACCTGGGCATGTGCCCTGACCGGGAATCGAACCATGACCTCCTGGTTCATAGGTCGACGCTCAACCACTGAGCCACACTGGCCGGGCCAATGTAAATGTTCTTAATGCCAACAAACTATATACTCAAAAATGGTTAAAATGGTAAGTTTTATGTTATGTATGTTACACCACGATTTTAAATTTTTGTTTGTAAAGAAAGAAGACTTCACGGAGAATTCTAAAACCTAGGGTGGCCTGACTGAGGAGGCGGTGTGGAGGGGTCAGGCTGGTGGCCTGCAATGACAGAGCGGAGAAGCAAAACTGCCTCTGGAACAGAGCACGCAGCAAACGCACCCAGAACCCGGGGAACGGCGCTGTGCCCCACCGTGGCCGGCGGCGTCCTGCTGGATTTGCGCATGGCTGCAAACGATGAACAGGCGGCCAGCACGGACTTCACGGAATACAACCTCCTCTCACACGGACAGTCACCACAGCCTCCGACCGAACCCGTGTCACTCATGTGTTGTAGCAACACAGTTTGGTGTCTAGCGTTTCCAATAATAGTCCCTGAGACGACTGAAAGAATGATTTGCTTAACTAAATTTTAAACAAGCCCAATTTTGCATATCCCCCAGCGACGGCGATGACCCTGCCTACCTCTCCACCCACACAAATGCACACCCATGCGTCCTTAACTGCACGTGTATTCTGAATGATTTTAACTGCTCGCCTCGAATCATCCTCTTTCCCTTCGACCAAGGCAGGACTTCGGACTCAGCATTAAGGGGAAGGAGACATTGTCGGTTCCCTCCAGTCGGCTGCTGCTCTAGCTTTGCGATTCCACAGGAGGACACAGCGACGCGTTTCTGGTGCCCTTAAATGAGGATCATTTGTTGTCCACTGGGGATCTGGCCTTGGGGCCAGCGGGACGGGCCCTGCTTGTCCCTCTGGGATCACCCTCAGAATTCAGGCTGAACCCACCGGGGATAAACTTTCTGGGTCAGGGGCGCTGGCCTGCCTCAGAGCCCTCCCCCGCCCCGCCCTGTCACCCTCCCTATGAGGCCCGAGGAGGTAGGAGACAAGATATAAAAGACAGGCACCATGCTCTTCTACAAATGCCAGAAAGACCCCAACCCACCAAGCAAAAGAGAATCTCCAGGAAGGAAGAAGCAGTAAGTGCACTTCAAATATCAGTACTTTCAACACCCAGTTCTACTTGTTCCAACCTTCACGGGTGCCTTTCGCCAGCTGCTACAGGGATATTCTGTGCCAAGGTAAAGGCTTCTATGAGCTTAAAAGAAACTTGATCTAGAACACAGGATCCCTGCAAAGCCTAACGCCACGCCACACAAACACGTTGCCACCAACACAAAGGGCGCGGATGAAACGTGGAGGCTGCTTAGGGACCGTGGGCAGGTGCAGAGGCACCGCTTTCCTTCCCTCAGGAGCCATCCCAGCTCAGGATTCTCCCATCTTCCCGGTGCCCCGCAGGAACGGTTAAGGGCAGCATCCTTCCAGGGTGGCAATGCGATGGGCCACAGACCATGGGAGTGAGGGCCAGGATCCGAGAACCCACACACTTGCCAGTCGCTGCTAAATCGTGTCTGGCACAGGGATGCTTGATGTCAGTTTGATCAATAAAATAAAATGCATTCATCAGACCAAAGCAGGCCCGTCTGCTTCTAATCCTTTCCCAGGAGAAATTTTTGCCCACGTGCATCAAGAGACACATACTAGGATGTTTGCAACAGTACTACTTGTGACGACAACTGGGAACCATCTAACAGCAGAATGGATAAGTGAATCATGGTATGCCCATACAATAGATGGTGCTGGGCCTGACTCAGACTCAGAGCCGCTGCTCACTGCGCCGGGAGAAGCAGGTCTCAGAACCACCGGGAGCGCTCCGGGGCCCCACCCAGGCCACGGCGGGGCATCTCCGGCAGAAGCGGGCGTGGAAAGCGTGAGAGCGTCCTGAATGCTCCTCAGGCGACTGGGAAACACAGAGGGCTGAGCCCACTGGGGATCAGGTGAGCGACTCCAGCCTCAACCCTCCCGCTTCCATCTCTGCGTACTGTGCAAGTGTGTGTGTGTGTACGAGTGTGTGTGTGAGTGTGAGTGTGTGTGTGTGTGTGAGTGTGTGTGTGTGAGTGTGTGTGTACTGTGCAAGTGTGTGTGAGGGTGTGAGTGTGTGTACTGTGCAAGTGTGTGTGTGTGTGTACGAGTGTGTGCGTACTGTGCAAGTGTGAGAGTGTGTGTGTACGAGTGTGTGTGTGTGAGTGTGTGTGTACGAGTGTGAGTGTGTGTGTGTACTGTGCAAGTGTATGAGTGTGTGTACACTGTGCAAGTGTGTGTGAGTGTGTGTGTGTGTGTGTGAGGGTGTGAGTGTGTGTGTGTGTGTGTGTACTGTGCAAGTGTGAGTGTGTGAGTGTGTGTGTGAGTGTGTGTGTGAGGGTGTGAGTGTGTGTGTACTGTGCAAGTGTGTGTGTGTAGTGTGCGAGTGTGTGTACACTGTGCAAGTGTGTGTGTGAGGGTGTGTGTGTGAGTGTGTGTGTGTACTGTGCAAGTGCGTGTGTGTTTGTGTGTGTGTGAGTGTGAGTGTGTGTGTACTGTGCAAGTGTGTGTGTGAGGTGTGTGTGTACTGTGCAAGTGTGTGTGTGTGAGTGTGTGTGTGTGAATGTGAGAGTGTGTGTGTACTGTGCAAGTGTGTGTGTGTGTGTGTGTGTACTGTGCAAGTGTGTGAGTGTGTGTGTGTGTACTGTGCAAGTGTGTGTGTGAGGGTGTGAGTGTGTGTACTGTGCAAGTGTGTGTGTGTGAGTGTGTGAGTGTGAGTGTGTGTGTGTACTGTGCAAGTGTGTGTGTGTGTGTACTGTGCAAGTGTGTGTGTGTGAGTGTGTGTGTACTGTGCAAGTGTGTGTGAGGGTGTGAGTGTGTGTACTGTGCAAGTGTGTGTATGTGTGTGTGTGTGTGAGTGTGAGCGTGTGGAGGGTGTGAGGTGTGACTCCAGCCCCACCCTCCCGCCTCCACCTCTGTGTACTGTGCACACACTGGAGTCCCACCTGCAATTTCCTGCGAGGAAAAGCTTCTACCGATGTTCCAGGTCTGCAGCACAGATAGGTTCTATGCAGTCATCACGCTCCTGACTTTTAAAAAACGCTTTACCACCTCGACCAGAGGGCGCTAACAGTGCTCTGGAGCATGTAGTCCATATGCACATACATACCTATAAGACGCATTGATAAGTTATGTGGATGGACTAATGTAATATCATGCACAGCATGAAATACAGCTAAAATAAAAATGCTAAAGGGATGAGATAATAGTCACAGAGTTTGGGAGTCACCAACCCCCTGGCCCAGCAGTGGTGGGGGAGGGGAAGGCTGATTACCAGGGCACATGGTAAACCACAGAACCCCTCAGATTCACACTGGAACATGGCTTTACTTAAACATGTTTTTTAAAAACATGTGTGCATAAGGTTGGTCGGCAGATTGACGGATGGGTAACGGGTAACCCTTTGACCCCGGGCAGAGAAAGCCTTCCCAGCTCCAGGGCTTTAGGATCGGAGGCTGAGTGGAGGAAGGGTCGCCCCGCGGGAACGTGCCACCCCAGAATGCCAAGGCCATGACCTCCTCTCTGCTTTAGGCCAGACCTCTGGACGACAACACAGAGCTTCCTCTTGGTAAAGACCCAGGGAGAGGCAGGCTGCAGGCCGAAGGCTCTCTGCGATTAGCAGAACGCACTCTTGGATCAAGTTGATTCCCTGGGCGATTAAGCAGAAGGCCAGTCAGCACTCAGAGACCCAGTGGGTCTGCAGGGGCCGCTGACCGCGAGCAGGCACTGCTGGGGCTGCGACCAGCATGGAGCAGGAGGCCAGCTCTACCCAAGGGCTCGTGCTGGGGCAGGAGGAATTACGGTGCTGGCAATTCAGAGGGACTGTGGGGGACACCAAATTGAGAGGGCCTCACGGGCTCGTGTCCCCACGTGTCACGTGGACACTGGCATCTACAGGAAGAGAAGGGAAGGAGGGCCGTCAGGAGGAGCCCAGAGGGGAGCTGGGAGGATCCCCACTGGAAGGAGCATCGAGTATTGAGGGCTGGGCAGTGGCCGGAGAGCTTGAGATGGGGAGCAAAAGAGGCCCCAGTGTGCCTGTGAGTGAGTGTGTGTGACTGTGTATGAGAGTGTGGGACAGTGAGAGTGTGTGAGTGCATGTGTGAGTGAGTGTGTGTGACTATGCCTGAGAGTGTGTGTGAGAGTGAGAGTGTGTGTGTGTGTGTGAGACTATGCATGAGAGTGTGTGTGAGAGAGTGTGTGTGTGTGTGTGAGACTATGCATGAGAGTGTGTGTGAGAGTGAGAGTGTGTGAGTGCATGTGTGAGTGTGTGAGTGCATGTGTGAGTGTGAGACTATGCCTGAGAGTGTGTGTGAGAGTGAGAGTGTGTGTGTGTGTGTGTGTGAGACTATGCCTGAGTGTGTGAGAGTGAGAGTGTGTGAGTGCATGTGTGAGTGTGTGACTATGCCTGAGAGTGTGTGTGAGAGTGAGAGTGTGTGTGTGTGTGTGAGACTATGCCTGAGAGTGTGTGTGAGAGTGAGAGTGAGAGTGTGTGTGAGAGTGAGAGTGTGTGTGAGAGTGAGAGTGTGTGAGTGTATATGTGAGAGTGAGAGTGTGAGTGTATGAGAGTATGTGAGTATGTGTGTGAATGTGAGAGTGTGCGTGTGTGTGAGTTTGTGAGTATGAATGTGTGTGCATATATGAGAATGTGAATGAGTGTGTGTGTATGTGTGTGAATGTGAGAGTGTATGAGTGTGAGCGTGTGTGAGTGAATGTGTGAGTATATATGTGAGAATGTGTGTGAGTGTGAGAGTGTGTGTATGTGTGTGAATGTGAGAGTGAGTGTGAGTGAGTGTGTGTGTGAGTGTGTGGGGGGTGTGGGTAACGGGGGCTCTCTGTTAGAACTGGGAGGTCTGGACTCCGTCTAAAGCGCCACGGGGAACCAGTGAGCAGCATTTTCAGAACATTAGGTTTTCCTGTTAGGAAAGTAAACTGCAGCCTGGAGAGGCAGGGCCTGGGCCAGAGATGCAGGGAGTCACCCACAGCTCCTCTTCGACCTCACCAGCCACGGCCACGACAGGAAGAAAATGACAATAACAAGAATATGATGACGACGATGGTGGTGGTAAGCATGAGACTAGGAACCAGGGGTGTTGTCAGTGCTTTACACTTAATTCAGTTCCTTGTCCCACCACCACTTTCCAAGAGAAGACGACGAGGCACGGAGAGTTTAAATGATCCCCGGAGGTCAGACACTTGTTGAAAAAACTAGTGAAAGAAAGAGACATAAGAACTACTGAGAAGTCCAAGAAGACACCATCCAAAGCACAGAGCAACAACGCCGATGGCTTCGGTGAGGTTAGACGTACACACCATAAGCGCTGCCCGCTGCGCGTGCACAGTTCAGTGACTTTTTAGGGACTTTCCAGTGGGGCCGTCATCACCACAACACAGTTCCTGAACACGCAGGCCTCCCCCAGTTTTCCTGGTGCCCATCAGCAGCCAATCCCTGTTCCCACCCGGGCCCCAACCACCAACCCACTTTCTGGCTCTAAAAATTTAGGTGACAGCATTCTAAGTCAAAGCACATTTAATTATTTCTGTTCTTATTCTTTTTCTTTCCCCTGAAGACATTCAAAGTACCTAAGAGCTACTTGAGGAGAACCAGTCGGCTTTATTTTTAGGTTCCCCCTATATATAGAATCTATACCATATGCTCTTTTCCCTCCCACTTCTTTTCCTCCCTGCAAAGGATTTATTCTGCTTTGGGGCATTAACAGCTTATTTAGGATAGGATTTATAATAGAGTCAAGCACCTATCAAGTAACTGTGATCCAAAGTCAGATACAACTATTTTTCTAATTTGAGATGTTTCTTTGCGTACAAAAAATATTTTACTTCTCAAATGCAACTATTTTTCTAATTTGAGAGGTTTCTCTGTGCACAAAACAATTATTTTACTTGACTAAGCTTTCCTCTTATTATAAGGGGTCATTACTAAGGAAGTGTTAGGGTCTCCCTGATAGAATTAGGAACACTAATACCCGAGCATGTTGAGCCCTGCTAATATTTACCTGCAGGTCCGCCGCTGTAACACAGCACCTCCCAGTATGTGAACGGAAATAACTCTCCCCAAATAGCCATCGCATCAGAGAACCGGCAGGACCCACTGGGCTCCCAGGAGACCCGGTTTTTCTACCATAAAACAAGGCCCAGGAATAACTAACCGCCTCTCCCTCCTTCCAGATTTCCACTCTGTCCCGGCTGTGTGAGGAGGGGGGAAGCAACCTGCCATCCAGAAAGCGCAGACACCTCCTCCCTCCAAGTCTTTTCCTTCCACGGCACCTTCTGGCACCTTCGCTTGCCTAGCACACTGGCCTTCCTGCATCCGAACCCTGCCCCCTCCCAGGCTCACCTCATCAGGGCGGTGGAGCAGATCAGGGTTCCCAAGTTCCTCCTTTACTTGGTCGTCCCACGGAGAGGCGGGGTGCAGGGGGCCCCTGGGCCTTACCTCCTTGGCCTTGCCTCCTACTCGGCACGTTCCCACCAGCTCCATCCACCCCACACGCTCCGTGGCTAAAACAGTGCCCACCAGTCTCCGTCCGCCAACCCCATGGCTCCGTCCTGCCTGTTCAGCCCGGGCCCGGGGTCCAGCCCTCTCCTGAAGCCACAGAAACTCGGCCACCTGAGCCAGTTCCCCACCGTGGCCATCACGCTCTGGGCCTCTCTGATGAGTGGTTCCAGAGCAGTGACTCTCAGCCAGGGACAATCCTGCCTTCGGGCACACTCATCTGGCGATGCCTAGAGACACGTTTGGCTGTCACACCTGGGGAACGGGGTGCTCCTGGCAACACGTGCATAGAGGCCAGAGATGTCGCTAAACATCCTACAACTAGAGGCCCGGTGCACAAAATTCATGCACGGGGTGGGTGTCCCTCAGCCCAGCCTGCACCCTCTCCAATCTGGGACCCCTCGAGGGATGTCCGACTGCCCGTTTAAGCCCGATCCTCGGGCCTAAACGGGCAGTCGGACATCCCTCTCACAATCCAGGACTGCTGGCTCCCACCTGCTTGCCTGCCTGCCTTCCTGATTGCCCCTAACCACTTCTGCCTGCCAGCCTGATTGATACCTAACTGCTCCCCTGCCAGCCTGTTTTCCCCTAACTGCCCTCCCCTGCAGGCCTGGTCACCCCTAACTGCCCTCCCCTGCAGGCCTGGTCCCCCCCAACTGCTCTCCCCTGCAGGCCTGGGTCCCTCCCAACTGCCTTTCCCTGCAGGTCTGGTCCCTCCCAACTGCCTTTCCCTGCAGGCCTGGTCGCCCCCAACTTCCCTCCTCTGCCGGCTTGGTCACCCCTAACTGCCCTCCCCTGCAGGCTTGATCGCCCCCAACTGCCCTCCCTTGCAGGCCTGGTCCCTCCCAACTGTCCTCCCTTGCTGGCCATCTTGTGGTGGCCATCTTGTGTCCACATGGGGGCAGGATCTTTGACCACATGGGGGCAGCCATCTTGTGTGTTGGAGTGATGGTCAATCTGCATATTACTCTTTTATTAGATAGGATGCACAGGCCAGCCCTGGCCCCATTATCTGGCCCCAAATGTCAACAGAATGTGAATCTATAATAATCTCATAAATGAAATTTTTTTTAAAAGTCAAAATTGCTGATGTTGAGAGACCCCACCTTTCCATGTGAGGGCAAATTACAGCCCTTACTGCTTATGGACTGGTATTTTTTTTTTATCTTAAAAATGGATTGTGTTTGCAGAAGACTCTGAGACATGTAACAAATATCCCTTGGTCCAGGTGTCCACGCTTGTGCAGGGTCTGGCACGGGCCAGGTACATGACCACTTCCCTGCAGAAAGTGATCGGGAAGGCAGAGAAGGCCAGGCTCTTGGGGGAAGTGGCCACCAGCCACACTGCCTCTGCTGCCCCAGGGACCTGGTCCTCGGTAAACTGTCCCCAGCTGGAGTGAGGTCCTCATGGCCCCTGCGCGGTCACTGCTACTGCCTCCCAACTCAGCGGTTAGAACAAACCCACCAAGCAGCAGAGCCCAGGCCCTAGCTGCAAAGGTTGCTGGGAAAGTGAGCGTTGGCATTTCCTGCGTCCCCATGGGCAGGGGACTCTGCTGCCCCTCAAGTCTTACAAGGAAGGAAATGTTCCAGGCCCAGAAAAGATGGGTGGGAGGGACCTGAAGAATGACAGGGGGACATGAGGGTTCTGCGTCCTCAAGAAAGGAAAACGCACTGACAAGAGGGACGAGAGGGCCCAGGTATGGTTTATACACTTTGTACATTTTAAATGTTTCACATCAGAACGAAAGGCCCCGACTTGGACACCGAAAACAAACTTCACAGTCAGGCCTTGCAAAGGCGCGAGGTCATGGCATCTGGCCGGGACTTGAGCAGCACCAGGTCATCTGGAAACCGGTTGTAGAAAAAGGAACTTCTAATATTCGCCTGGTCCCGTTGGGCTTGGCTGGAAGGACTACAGAGGAGAGAGAGCTCACACATCCTCAGGAGGCGTGTCCAGCCCACTGCATCCAGGCCTCCCACCGCCGCTCCGTCACGGAGAAGGTGGGAGCAGCAGGGAAGCAACTGACACTAAAGATGAAGATCTATTTAAAAACATGGTATATTTATAACTCACGCAGAACCAGACACTATGTGGGTGGAAGCATGTTCAGACCTAGGTCTGTGGCCACACACACAGGAACCCACGGACACATGAGAAGCAAAATAGATTAAAAAAAATACAGACTCAAGACCTGATGCCTAAACTATAAAAGATAATGCCAAGGTCTTTGACCTCAAATTTGACCTACAATCAAGTCTGACTTGAGGCTAGAGTTGTTCTGCACAAATAAAATTAATTTTAAACATTTATCATTGGGGGACCCTACATTTTTTTTGGGGGGGGGTATTTTTTGGGGGGGTGGGGGGTTGTTGTTTGGAGCCAGCAGAATGTGTTCGGGCTTTTCTACTGGGTCCACTCCTATTTGTATACCTACTCATACAAGAAGGTTTAGAGCAGGGGTGGGCAAACTTTTTGACTCGAGGGCCACAATGGGTTCTTAAACTGGACCAGAGGGCCGGAACAAAAGCATGGATGGAGTGTTTGTGTGAACTAATATAAATTCAAAGTAAAGGAGCGGAGGGGAGAGCAAGAGAACCCTCTGCTCTTTTGGCTCCACGGGCCGGATAGAACAGCCGAACGGGCCGGATCCGGCCCGCGGGCCGTAGTTTGCCCATGGCTGGTTTAGAGTATAGGTCTGTGGTTTAGAGTATAGCCCAAGAAATGATTTATGCTTGAAAAATATGAATCCCGGAGAAAAGCGAAGTGAACTGAAGCTCCTCAGGGTGAGACTAGCAGATGGCAGGAGATTAAACTTGAGGCCCCCACTACACAGAGAGGCTCTGAAGGCTGGTTTTCACTCCTACGAGGAAAAATTGAGAACCGGGGGCCCAGATGACAAAGGACCTAAAAAGCGGGTGGAGAAAGAGCCTCAGAGTGATAAGGACAGTTAAGCCTTGAAATGAGTACCCGCAAAACTGTGGAACTTCATTCTCCAGTGATTTTTTAAAAACAGGGACACAAAGGATCTAAGATTTAACCCGAGAAAGAATGCACAGAACCTTCATGTAGAAATATGTGGAGCTCTATTAAAAGTCCCAAAAGAAGGTTCCGGTCAAGATGGTGGAGTAGGTGATCACTGCTCGCCTCCTCCCACGACCACATCAAAATGACAACCGAATGACTGAACAATCAACCTGGAGAACCACCTGAAGACTAGCCGAGCGGGAGTCCTATACCTGAGGATAGAAAGAAGGGGCCACGTCGGGACTGAGTATAGGAATGCAACAATACATACATGGAAGTTCCAAAAGGAGCTTAAGTAAATGAAGACATATGGATGTCCAAGCAAAGGATGAGCTGACATGGCAGTGACGTCAACTTTTCCCAAGCTCCATCGGGAAAGCCAATGCAGTTCCCATCACGGTTCCAGCAGGATGTTGGAGAAACGCAACCTGATCCTAAAATGTGCGTGGTTAAACAATTTTTCATAAGAATAGGAAGGAGACTCGCCTGACCAGATGACATGGTATCAGACACCGTATGGAAGAGGCACAGGAAAAACTTGATGGACACATGTGATAAAGGATGGGGCCCCAATCAGTGGGGAAAGGATAAGTTGTTCATAGATGATTCTGGGAAAATTCAAAAAATAAAATAAATAAAATAAAATCGTACCCTTGGCTCCTACACAAAGGTAGACTCCAGAGAGGTTAAAAACTTAAGAAGCGAAGAGGAAAATGTAAAACCAAGAAGAAAAGGTAAGAGCGGCCTTAACCGGTTTGGCTCAGTGGATAGAGCGTCGGCCTGCGGACTGAAGGGTCCCAGGTTCGATTCCGGTCAAGGGCATGTACCTTGGTTGCAGGCACATCCCCAGTATGGGGTGTGCAGGAGGCAGCTGATCGATGTTTCTCTCTCATCGATGTTTCTAACTATCTCTCCCTCTCCCTTCCTCTCTGTAAAAAAATCAATAAAATATATTTAAAAAAAGAAAAGGTAAGAGCGAACTTGGGGTAAGAGGAAATTTGCAAAGCAGCATCCAAAGGGAAATGAGTCAATTTGATTGTAACAAAATCAAGGATTTCTCCTGTAGAAAGGGCATCACGGGCAAAGGGTGATACTCGACCCGTCCACTGGTCATTTAGTAGCTGTCCCGGTGATCAGGTGGGCCCACTCCAGGGAGTACCCCTTTAAGCTGATCTTTTCACACTTTCTAGATATGAAAAGGCTCGCCCACACTGTCCCTCCCTTCTTAACCTCCTGGTCCTCTCCAGGGCCGTGGATGGGCACCTCTGAACTGAGGGAGAGTCTGGGCTCTGAGTAATTCTGCCTGGCACTGACTCTGCTCCCTACTCGCCAACGCTGGGACTTCTGGCAAGTTTACTATAAATTCTTTTTTTCTTCTTTTTTTAAAATATATTTTTATTGATTTCCGAGAGAAAGGGAGAGGGGGAGAGATAGAAACATCAACGATGAGAGAGAATCATTGATCGGCCGCCTCCTGCACGCCCCCCACTAGGTACCGAGCCCGCAGCCCAGGCATGCACGCTGACCGGAATAGAACCATGACCGCCTGGTTCACAGGTCCACGCTCATCCACTGAGCCACAGCAGCCAGACTACTGTAAATTCTCTCAGGTACGTTTTCTATGTGTAAGGTGGGGATACGTCAGCTGCATCCCTGGGATGGGGTGAAGATTAAGTTAGTTAATGAATATAAAAATCTTAGCCACGGCACTTGGGGCAAAGTAAATAGTTCAGCAGTGTATAGTGCAGCCGTGGGCAAACTATGGCCCACGGGCCGGATCCGGCCCGTTCGGCTGTTCTATCCAGCCCACGGAGCCGAAAGAGCGGAGGGTTCTCTTGCTCTCCCCTCCGCTCCTTTACTTTGAATTTATATTAGTTCACACAAACACTCCATCCATGCTTTTGTTCCGGCCCTCCGGTCCAGTTTAAGAACCCATTGTGGCCCTCGAGTCAAAAAGTTTGCCCACCCCTGGTGTAGTGTATAGGGGTACAGACTCATCACACGGGCCGGTACTGCAGAATGTCTGCTGGGGAGCCTGACAGAGAAGCCGGGGAGCCGAGCCGGAGTGACTTCTGAGGGGTCCCTCTGAGCCTCACCTTCTTCAGCAACTCTAAAGGGCACCGAACTCCAAAGGGCAGATAAACATCATGTGTCACCATTACCGGGGCCAAGGGCACGTGGTCCCTGGCAGGGCGGAGCTGCCGCCTGAGGGGTGGGTAGGAGGCTTCAGGAGAACACCAAGGGCTGGCAAGGTGGAAGGAGAGAAGTTCAAGGGAAGCAAACCCAGCACCTAAGAACTGGTCCACCCTCGATGTGGCCCGCAGAAAGCCGTTCCTCTTGCCTGCAGACGGCCACTCCCCGAGCTCGGGGCTTCTCTGGCATTTACACAGTGAAACATCATCTCCTCTCCAGGAAACACCCGAAGGAGCACACTCCTCCCATACAGCCAGAAGGAAGCCCCAGGGCCGTTTCTCTTACACCATCTTGTTATGGGCTGCATCGTGACTCCTACCCTCACCCCCAATTCATATGTTGTGGTCTTAACCCCCAGTCCCTCGGGATGTGACTGTCTTTGAAACAGCATCTTTATTTATTTATTCTTAAATACATTTGATTTCAGGGAGGAAGGGAGAGAGAGCGTAACATAGAAACATCCAAGATGAGAGGGAATCATTGATCGGCTGCCTCCTGCACACCCCCTACTGGGGATCGAGCCTGCAACCCGGGCATGTACCCTTGAGTGGAATTGAACCCGGGACCATTCAGTCCACAGGCTGACGCTCTATCCCCTGAGCCAAACCGCGAGGGCTGAAACAACATCTTTAAAGGGGTAATTAAGGGTGGCCCCAGGCCACGATGAGATTAGGACACAGGGACAGACCACAGGAAAACAGGGAGAAGGTGGCCATCGACAAGCCAGGGAGAGAGGCCTCAGAAGGCACCCGCTCGGCGGACACCTTGATCTTGGACTTCTAGCCTCCAGGTGGTGAGAAGGAAATTTCTGTGGCTTAAGCCACCAGGCTATGGTACGTGGCTATGGCGGCCTAGGAAACGAACACACCTCCTACCTCTAGGAACAACCACTTTCCCTTCGCAGAACGAAGGCTCTTGGGGGGAAATAGTGATCATTTTCCCTCTCTGTGGAACAAGCTTCCGGGCTGGAAGGGACTTCTGTGATTTAGAAGAAATGTATACATTTAAATATCAAACCTTTACTAACACATCAATCAATAAAAATACCATGGCTATTTTGACAAACGCAAATACTGTATTTGAAACCAGGGGTCGTGGGTGTCTGCAGTCTTATCTCTCACTCACCATCCCGTTTATATCTGTTCCTGGCTTTGTCCACCAATGACAAGACATTCCTAACCTGCAAAGGTCACATGAATGGTTGCAAGTGGTAACACTGTGAATATCATCGAATCATCTCAGATGCCCTTCAATTAACTTTACCCCAACGCTTAAAAAAGCAGAAGCACCGTTCAGTTCAAAGTTGAAACTCGAACAATATCTAATGACTCGCATGATTATAAATGTTGGAGGCATCAAAACAAACCTCATTTGAGGTTACATATCAACTCCTAACAATCTTGCCTGGATTTTTTTCTTTTTGAATCCTCGTCCGAGGATATTTTTCCATTGATTTTTAGAGAGAGTGGAAGAGAAAGGGAAAAACAGAGAGAGACATATCGATGTGAGAGAAACATATCGATGGGTTGTCTCCTGCATGAGCCCGGACCAGGCCGGGGAGGAGCCTGCAAATGAGGTACATGCTCTTGCCCGGAATCGAGTCCAGAACCCTCTGGTCCATGGGCCCATGGGCCAACGCTCTATCCACTGTGCCAAACCAGCTAGGGCTTGCCTGGGTTTAACTGAGTTCAGCTTATATGTACAGCTACACAGCCGACTCCTGCATGTTTCACATGTGTGGCCATGTAGTTAACATGAACAAAATTCAAACCTGAAAATCAAACTCAGAACAGTTCGAAAAGACAGTGCAGAGCCACAGCCTTGGGACGGTTTTAATAAATCACCCAGGCCAGTGCACCTGCCCAGACCCCCCCTCCCCGCCCCCCCCCCCCCCCCCCCCGCCAGCTCCCAGCTGCTCAGGAGTTCTGCAAGCTCGCCATCTGCCACTGAAGAAAACGCTGACCGGCAGAGGTCTCAGAACAAGCAACAAACATTGCTCCTTCACCTCCTCTACTGCTAACATGTGCAAGGAATTTCTGATGGGGTAACTGGGACAATGAACTCTCAACCGTATCACAGCAGACTTCCATTTTTGAGTCAATTTTCTGGAGAAAACAGTGGGTCAGTAACCACATCCAGTCACAGTGGGTGTGCAAGATACACAGATGGCAATGCTGTCTCCAGACGAATCAACACGAAAACTTGGGCCCAGGTCCTAGTTTACAGACATGATAGATGTTCTCCTAACCAACCTCTGCTCAAGGAACCCACCAGACTGCCCCCCATGTCTCCGTAAAGCCTGCTGGGGTGGGGGGTGGAATCCCTGGTCACGAGCACCCCCAGCCCGACAGCGGTGCACTGCCACCCTCCAGGGGCCCCCACCGTGTGTTTGCCAGGCCGCCCACGTCGGTGCCCCGGCCTGTTCATGCCAGGGGTACATACCAATATGACTCTGGTCTCCTAAACAGGACATCAGCTGATGAAGTGAGCAGGAGAAGCTGTTTCTATGAAAACTGACAGGAATGCTTAGAAAGCTCCTATAAAAGCAGTTGTTTAAAGAAACTGCTAGCAAAATAGCTGTGGGCAAGAGGGTCGTAAAAGACTGAATAGTCATAAAAATATAGGACCCTTCACTCAGCAAATATCCTTGCTCTGCTTTGAAGAGACAAATACGAGACCGACCACACACACACACACACACACACAGACACACACACACATCATGACCTACCAGCATGCCTATGAAAGGTCATGACTTAGGGATACAAAACAAGCTGTTGAGAGAAATCCAGCCTAACACGCAGGCTGGGGTCTGAATAAAGTACAAAAGGTGGAGAGATCACTGGGTGCAGGGAGCCTGGGGATCAGTCAAGCTCCGGCACTCGAGGCTGTGTGACCTGGGGGAGTTCACCCCGCACCCCTGAGCCAGGCTCTCTCCCCGGAGCGGAGCGGCACCTGTAAAAAGGCGAGTAATGCTACCCACACGTAAGCCTGCTTGCTGAGCTCGGGGCCTCAGCCATGGTCATTATCAGTGTTTATGACTGCTCTTGTTCTTAGCACAACCACAGCCGCCAGACGCTGAAAATACAACTCCTCCCATTAAAAACGACGGGGGACGCCTCTGAAAAGAACCAGCAGTGAAGAAAGCCACACGGTGACCTGAAGCTGCAGAGGCCCGTCCCCTCTGAGCAGGGGGGCCCTGCGCCCTCCGCAGAGTCCGAGGCCCAGTGGCGGTCATCTGGACTTGGAGGCCCCCCAAACGTAGACGGTCCCCCATTTTAGAACAGGGAGACTGCAGAAGCACTGAGCTCAGACCGGGTGTGCTTCCTGGAAGGGCATCTTCACCTGGCGGGGGCACCCAATAAACGGGGAGGAACCGGGAGAGACAGAAATGCATTCTGGAGTTTGGGGTGTGTTTTTCTCCGTAGAATATTGGCTCAGTATTTTTAAAAGCACCGATCATCCAAGACTTCCCTCTGGGCCCAAGGCAAGAAAGACGAGTCCCAAGTTTACCCTCCGGCTTTTGTGAGCAAACAGGATTCAGATCCTCAGAACGCGGTACAGCCACACCCCGAACGCACGCAACCCTAAGTGTGGCCACGGGAACAGCGTTCTCTGGGCAGAGCACGGCATTTCTGGAGCTGATGGCGGCCTCTAGATGAAAACAATGGAAGGCCTCCCTTAACAGCTTAATCAGGTAACGGCTGAACCAAAATAGAATCCGCAGGAAACAAGGGCTCGTTGGAAACAAAACAACAAAGCAACAGGGTGAGGGAGCCGGACCAGGGGAAGAAAACCCAGGGCTTCTTCATCCTAGAGCTTCGTCTGAGGATTCGGGGCTCTCCTTTCTAATGAAATGTCTGCTCTGAGCCTGTCTCCCCAGGGTTCCCAGCTGCTGGAATCCGGCTGTTTGACAGCTGTCAATCAAACCATGACACTAAAACCTGCTGTCGGGACCAGGCCCGTGTACGAGGCACAGGGTCGGGACGCTTCTGAGATCCCTAAACCTTTGCTGAGGGCTGGCAGCTGCGGGCGGAGCCCGGCACCGCTGTGGCCCCTCCTGGGTGTTTGTGCGCCAGAAGTCACTGGTGGGGAATTTCCGCTCAGCCATCCATGCCTCCACACAGACCACGTGTCTGTGATGAGCGCACGACATTGTAGCGAAATGCATCCTTTGACTTGGTACTGGCAGAGTTCGTTATTAAGGAATTCTATGTAGGATAAAATCTCCGGGAAGGCGGGGTAATTTAGAATTAAAAATAGCACACACCTCGCTGCTGTTCTCTACCGGGAGGCACCGCGCGTGGGAGACTGCAGGGCCCTATCTGAACATTCCACATTGCAAGCCTGGGCGGTGGGCACACTGGCCCCCAGTGCTGGGAACCGACTCCGGCGTCCTGCCCTCACTGTCAGCTGTGCGAGGCAGGGGTGGCTGACTTTCACACCATGGCCACCACGCTCTTGCCACTTCAGACCCCAACCTCCCCTCCAGACCAACTCGCTCCCAGCCACCTGAGTTGGTCCTGTCCCTCACCTTCACCTACACGGAGGTCACACACTTCCAGAACCTGGCCGGCAAGTAGCAGATCTCCCTGTCCTTCTCCCTGCATCCCTGACCTCACCAGGCAGGGGGCACAGCCTAGGTGCTCAATCACCGCTGAATAGTTGTAAGTGTCTTTTGATAGAAAGAGTCACCTAAGTCCCGCCCCCACAAATAGGCCCTGTTCTCCAGGGAACTGATGCCAAAGAGAAAGGTGCCTTGTCAGAGGGCCAGGCTCTTCCTCCATCCCCAATGGCCCAGGACCCACCCCTGTCCCTAGCTAGACACAGCAGAGGGGAGGGGCGAGGTCGGCAAGCTGCATCGTGTCCACACAGCACAGAGGCATGCTAGTCGCCCTGGGGATTTCTTAACTGCCTCTGAGCCTGTGTCCTAGAAATCCAGCAGTTAATCCCCGCCATGTCCAAAACATGGGCAGGTCTTTGCCGTTTTCACCTCTGAAACATCCTCTCTTCTCCACCCACTTCCCCACCTCCCCGCCACTATCGCCTTCAGCCTTTCCTCTGCAACAGCCAATCTATCAACTCCCAGGACCCACGCCCAGGGCCCCAGCAACCAGAGCCACCTGGTAACAGGTAATTCATCAGCCTCTGCTGATAATCCTCTGTGGCTTCCTTGTGTGGTTGACATAGAGCCTTGGAGGCCCCACCCACTTGCCCTGCCTCTCCCTGCAACCATGGCCACCTGCCACTCCCGACCTCTGGCTTTCAGTCTGGAACAGACCCAGGGCCGTGGCCCTTGCTGGTTCCTCTCGTGGGGCACCCTTTCCCCCACTGTTTCCGTGCCTGGCCCCTGCTCCTTCATCAGCTTTTAGCTGAGGCCTTCCTGACCCCATCGACCTCCAGGCTTCTCTTCACCTCCCCTCCATCCTCCTCAGCATCAGCCACTGTCTGTCACTGTATAACCACGTGCTGACGTGTTTGTCTCCCCGACTAACGTGGAGGCCCCCTGAGGGCAGGGACTGTGGCCTGTTCTCCACTTTATTACCAGAGCTGGACACAGCACCGGGCACCTGGTGAGAGCTCCAAGCCATCAGTTGAATGAATGAGTAAATAATAAAGCAGCGAACATCCCCGGGACAATCAGTGCTATCAGACCTCCCAAACCAGCTCCCACGTGGGCCCAGCTTTCTTGAAAGACGAAAGGAGCATCCTTCCCCCGAATGAAACAAACCCCAGGTCATGCCCACACCGGGACTTCTCTCCGTTCATACCCGCTCCTCCTGCTACCCTGGCGGGCTCAGTCCTGACCACCTTTCTCTCTGGAAATGACCCAGCGCTCCTTGGCTCAGAAAACCAGAGCTCCACCCTGGAGGGGAGCCAAGGTCACAGCCTCACATTTCAGGGGCCGGGTGGAGGGGCCCTGAGCCCTCCGTACGACTCTGCCCTCTGGCCATAAGCCTGGTCCTTCAGAACAAAAACAGGAAGAGCGCAGAGGCCTCTGGGGCCTTGTCGTGGGCCCAGGAGCCTAGGTGAAGCCCGGCCAGCCTGAGACCCAAGACAGCGAGGAAGCAGCAGGTGGGCCAGGGGTCAGGCCAAGGACAGGGAGTTTGGGGAAAGACAGCTCTGCCCCCTGGCTCTGGAATCTCAGACCCTGACTCCCACATCTCTATCTCAGAAGGCCACAAGGCTGCTGCCAGTCTGAGCCTCAGTTTCCACAGCCATCAGAATGCATGCCACAGCTGCCATGGCTGGCTACATCTACCCACCCTCCAATCGCCTAGGACAGTGGTCGGCAAACTCATTCATTCGTCAACAGAGCCAAATATCAACAGTACAACGATTGGAATTTCTTTGGAGAGCCAAATTTTTTAAACTTAAATTTCTTCTAAACGCCACTTCTTCAAAATAGACTCGCCCAGGCCGTGGTATTCTGTGGAAGAGGCACACTCAAGGGGCCAAAGAGCTGCATGTGGCTCACTAGCCGCGGTTTGCCGACCACTGGCCTAGGATGAAGGAGCCCCATATTCATCTGGGGAAAATCCAGCCACAGCTTTCAGTCACACTCAGTGGCTTTCTGAAAATAAATAAATAAATAAATACATCCGAGTTTCCCAGCCGGTTCGGAGGCTGGGGGGTGCCAGCTGATTCGCGTGCACTTCACTCTGGTCCGCAGCAGGGCCACGCTGACTCGGGAATTTAGCAAGCGCGTGTCCACAGCAGCCATTCCATACGCGGCTTCTCAATGAATGAATCAAGCGACAAGATGAGTTGTGTCTATAGGGATCCCAGTGATCAAGTCGGATAAACGAAAACCTCGTTTCGCAATCGGGACGCGTCGCCAGGCTCGCATTCCCCTCGTCCTCTGATACCACAGGCAGACACGTGGCCAGAACACACGTTTAGACCCTTGTCAAGCTCAGGACTTCGCCACGGCGCCTTCTGAGGGAGGCCATGGGGATCTGGGTAGGAGGAACATTAAACCTCTTTATTTCTTTTGGAGATTATCTGTCCATTTCCCCGGGCGCATTCTTTCAAAATAGAACAACTCCTCAGGAAAAAAAAAAAAATTGAACAATCTTCATTCCATAAGTTGGCTGTCACCAAATTTCTGCAAGGGTATTTGGCAGAAGCATTCCTCTTTCAGTCTTGCTCCATAAATACTGAACAAGGAAAAGCATTGCCTAAGACAGGCCTGGCAGCGGAATCTGAGGAAACCTGTCAGTTCTGGGTCACGTGTCCCTGAAGGCTCCTGGTGACTGTGAGTCTCTAGCTCTCTGCTGTCCTGCCCTCAGCCTTTGCCCGCAAAGCGGTTCCTTGGAGCTCCCACCCGCTGGTCCACCCCAGGGGCAGCACCTCAGGGCAAGGAAGGCTCTAGCGCTGTGGAGTCCCACCTGGGTGCCTTTAATCTAAGGAAATGCCTCCTAAAGCAAACCCACGGAAAGGAGAAGAAGGGGTTAGCTATTTCCTTCGCAAAAGAAGTGCCTCATTTTTTCTTGAACTCCATTTAACAGATGGGAAAACTGAGACCTGGAGAGGTTAAGGAATGTCACCAATTTAACGCAGAAGAGGTGGAGCCAGGGTGTTTTCTGTTTGTTTGTTTGTTGTAAATGTATCTACAATGGACTTAATGTAAGAAAATGTGACTGGCACACACTTTGCCGCGTGTCCTTGAACAGGCAGAGTGTAGGATGCCTGAACAAGAGGTGGATAAAGGTGACTTGCTTACCAAACACGGCATGCATGCAAAGATCACAGGTCTACCGTCAGAAGGTCTGGGTCCGAGCCCCAGCTGAGTCACTGATGAGCTCATCACGGGCCTGCTTTGCTTTTAGTTTCCTCGCCCAGAGACGGAGAGCGTTAATCAAAGCAAGCCTTGCCTTCCTCTCGGAATGACTGGGGAAGTCGGATGAACGGGGAAGTTGCAGGAACCCAGGAGAGTCCATCCAGAAGTCAGGTGACCCTTGTATGTACACATGTATGAAAAAAGCATTGCCCGGAAACCTACCTGCAGCCACCCTTGCTCACACTGACCCTATTTCCTCTTACTAAGAAGAGGATCCACTGGAATGCGAGGGATTTCTGTGAATCAGCTCGAGCAGAATGTGCGTCGCTGGTTTGATGACACGTGATTGGCGGTCCCAGTCAGCCCTCTCTCGGTGCCCTGGGACAGTCACACAGGCCCTAAAACGATGACCTCATGTTTACCAGACCCTAACAAGGTGCTTGGCGAGCCCGGAACACTGAACACATTGTGAAGAGACAAAAGGAACACCTCCCCACAGGACAACAGGTGTGGCAGGCGTGAGAAATGAGAGATGTGGCCACGCGGACAAGAGCTGCTGACGCTCCTCCTCACGTGCCCCGGGCTGCCCGGGTCTGTGCTGCGGGGAGGAGGCCCCTCTGAGGCCAGCGGGCTGTCCCCTGCGCTCCCCCCATTTTTTACCCTGACATTCATCTATTCTAGAAGCTGAATAACCCCTACACACTCTGACCAAAGACGATCATATGGCTGAATAAATACAGGGATGATCACAACAATCAAAGATAATAATAAAGAAAACCAGTACCGAGAAAGCTCTGGGTGGATTCACCGGGCTTGTCAGAAAAGCCAGCACCAGGAAGGCGCTATACAGAGCACGCCACCGGGGCACACAGTACAACGGGAATCAGCCTTGAGTGTGCGCCAGAACCAGCCAGAGCGCACGAGAAAACACAGGAACCCAGGACTGAGCGTGCACCAGAACCGGCCGAGCGCACGAGAAAACACAGGAACCCAGGACTGAGTGTGCGCCAGAACCGGCCAGAGTGCACGAGAAAACACAGGAACCCAGGACTGAGTGTGCACCAGAACCGGCCGGAGCGCACGAGAAAACACAGAAACCCAGGACTGAGTGTGCGCCAGAACCGGCCGGAGCGCACGAGAAAACACAGGAACCCAGGACTGAGCGTGCGCCAGAACCGGCCGGAGCGCACGAGAAAACACAGGAACCCAGGACTGAGTGTGCACCAGAACCGGCCAGAGCGCACGAGAAAACACAGGAACCCAGGACTGAGCGTGCACCAGAACCGGCCGGAGCGCACGAGAAAACACAGGAACCCAGGACTGAGTGTGAGCCAGAACCGGCCGGAGCGCACGAGAAAACACAGGAACCCAGGACTGAGTGTGCACCAGAACCGGCCAGAGCGCACGAGAAAACACAGGAACCCAGGACTGAGCGTGCACCAGAACCTGCCGGAGCGCACGAGAAAACACAGGAACCCAGGACTGAGTGTGAGCCAGAACCGGCCGGAGCGCACGAGAAAACACAGGAACCCAGGACTGAGTGTGCACCAGAACCGGCCGGAGTGCACGAGAAAACACAGGAACCCAGGACTGAGTGTGAGCCAGAACCGGCCGGAGCGCACGAGAAAACACAGGAACCCAGGACTGAGTGTGCGCCAGAACCGGCCAGAGTGCACGAGAAAACACAGGAACCCAGGACTGAGTGTGCACCAGAACCGGCCGGAGCGCACGAGAAAACACAGAAACCCAGGACTGAGTGTGCGCCAGAACCGGCCGGAGCGCACGAGAAAACACAGGAACCCAGGACTGAGCGTGCGCCAGAACCGGCCGGAGCGCACGAGAAAACACAGGAACCCAGGACTGAGTGTGCACCAGAACCGGCCAGAGCGCACGAGAAAACACAGGAACCCAGGACTGAGCGTGCACCAGAACCGGCCGGAGCGCACGAGAAAACACAGGAACCCAGGACTGAGTGTGAGCCAGAACCGGCCGGAGCGCACGAGAAAACACAGGAACCCAGGACTGAGTGTGCACCAGAACCGGCCAGAGCGCACGAGAAAACACAGGAACCCAGGACTGAGCGTGCACCAGAACCTGCCGGAGCGCACGAGAAAACACAGGAACCCAGGACTGAGTGTGAGCCAGAACCGGCCGGAGCGCACGAGAAAACACAGGAACCCAGGACTGAGTGTGCACCAGAACCGGCCGGAGTGCACGAGAAAACACAGGAACCCAGGACTGAGTGTGAGCCAGAACCGGCCGGAGCGCACGAGAAAACACAGAAACCCAGGACTGAGTGTGCGCCAGAACAGGCCGGAGCGCACGAGAAAACACAGGAACCCAGGACTGAGCGTGCACCAGAACCGGCCGGAGCGCACGAGAAAACACAGGAACCCAGGACTGAGTGTGCGCCAGAACCGGCCGGAGCGCACGAGAAAACACAGGAACCCAGGACTGAGTGTGAGCCAGAACCGGCCGGAGCGCACGAGAAAACACAGGAACCCAGGATTTCCAGTCAGTCACGATGTCAGTGCTGGTCTGGAGACCACAGTTGAAAAATCACTGTCATGGTAAACGAGCCAGAGCTGCCAGGCTGTCATTCTCACTGGGGGGACTTCAGATCCTGATTCACCCCCCCACACACACACCCACCCCCAACATGAGCCTTCAGGAAACTCTTGATGGGAAATGAACTGCCACCCTCCCTCCTCTCCTCCCGTCCCATACACACATCCGTGCTGCTATGGATGACAACAAGCCATTCCGGATAAGTATTTCCCAGGACCGAGTCCGGCTCTCACCTGTGCACAAGATGATTTTGCAAAAGGAGCGAGTCGTGCTGCAAAGCAAAGAACAGGGCGGCGCAGGAAGAAGGCTCGGGGGTCCAGGTCTCTGAGCCTGCGCACGGTCCCTCCATCCTCAGTGATGAGAGTGCCCCTGGGACCGGGCCAGCGAGAAGCTGTGACCTGCTTTCTCCTCACCCGTGTATCCTGACACTCTGTCACCGTGCGCTGATTCCCATCCCCCACCCCCAACTCACTTCGTGTCACCAAACGGTTACGGGGCCAGCCTCATCCACAACCCAGGGCAAAGGAAAGCAGCGAGCCCCCACCAGCAGCCACCACCTCCGGAGGAGTTCTGACCTGAAAGGGACCATAAAAACATCTCTTTCCTTCCCAAAGCTGATTGCATTATACAGTTCACTATTTTATTAACAGCAGGAGTTACTGCTACAATAATATTGTTTCGTTTTACGGGGGCTTAGCGGAAGTTCCTACAGAGAACTCTGCTGTGAATAATGCGAGCTCTGTGATAAGAGCCCATCCCACAGCCTCTCCTGCGGGTCAAGTGGGAAAATGTGGCCACTATTCACCTCACGTCCCTGTGACCTCCGCTGGCTACGGGACAGAAGAGGTTGCAGACATTTGGGGCTGCCACTGTGGGCCTGAAAGCCAGCTTCAGGCTAAATAAGGAGAAAGAATGAAGGGTGATTCATTCATGGCATTTTGGTAAATATACACCACGCATGTGTTTGCAAATACCTGGTGTTTAAGCTGATTTTGTGCACACAAATAGGCCTATTTAGGGAAACAAATGACTTTCCCGCTCACAAAGAAAAAAAAAATCGGACTAGTTCTTTCTCACATGCAAAACTGAGCTATAGTCCCCAGGCTCTGAGGGCCTTGTGGGTATACACCCACGAAGACTTGAGTCAAACAACGTTCTCCAAAGCAGTAACACCAAGACAATCTCCACTCGCCCACAAACTATGAATTGGCCTCGGCTATACCACGTTCATGAAACGGACCATAATCCCAGGCAGCTGTATTCTGAAAGCTGTGGAGCAGAAGGAGACCTCAGCCACGGGTAACAATACTGGCTGGGGCCTGGAGGGCACTGATTAAATACCCTGGACCTCTTCCTACTCTCCACCCCCAAAAGTCCACTCTTGCATGCACCCCAACACCTGTGGCGGTTCCTGTCCTCACCTGTTCTCCAGAAGCGTCATGCACACCACCTCTCGCACCCCAGGGTTGTTGGCCTTCTCCAGGGAACAGCCCTGCAAGTTCCACGTGGCCAGCCTCAGCACAGGCCGCCCGTCCCTGGCGCCTCCGAAGATCTCCACCGAAGGCCGCGTGGAGATGATCTGAGGGGGCCCACCGGGCGGCAGGTCCAGGTCCTCGCTCTGCAGGCTCAGGGAGGTGGGGCTGGGGTGAGGCTTGGCGGTGAAGGTCAGGCCCCCGTTGGTGTGGGTGGACGGGGGCCTGGACCGCTCTGCGAACACTTGGTGCCGGATCCTGTCCAGGAAGGCGGCGTTGATGCCGCCCGTCTTCACCAGGTCCTCCACGCTGCGGAAGGGCCCGTGCTCCCGGCGGTAGTCCACGATGCTGGCGGCCATCTTCTCCGTGAGGCCTCGGACGCTCAGGAGCTGAGCCGGGGTGGCCGTGTTGATGTTGACGCGCGGGGTGAGGGGCATGGCGGTGGGCAGGTGGTGGGGCTGCTGCTCCGCCAGCAGGTCCCGCCGCGTGGAGCTGGGAGAGTGCTGCGCCGAGCTGCCCTTGCTGCTCACGCAGATCTCGAACTTGACCTGCTCCAGCTTGGTGGCGCCCACGCCGCTGACCAGGGCCAAGTCCTCCACCTTCTTGAAGCCGCCGATGGTCTCGCGGTACTCCACGATGCTGCGCGCCACGGCGCGCGTCACCCCCGGCAGGGTCATCAGCTCCTCCTCCGTGGCCGTGTTGATGTTCAGCCGCTCCTGGTTCACCAGGATGTTGCTGAAGTTGCAGGCGGCGCTGAACTTGCGACTGTGGGACAGGTCCGAGGGGTCCCGGGGAATGGAGCGGTGGCAGCCCAGGGTGCTGCCCATGACCGGCCAGGCCCAGGGGCCCACGGAGGCCTCCCCACCGCAGAGGAACGGTCTGGCCGGGAAGGAAGCCCAGCAGACCTGACCGGCACCGAAGGGCGTCCAAAAGTAGCTGTCCCTTGGCCACCTGGAAGACAAACGCATCAGCACAAGTCAACGGAACCGGTTCCTCCATTCGCACTCGCTCTCCCTACCTAGAGCTGAAGTTCTTCACCAGGAGTCCCGGCTGCCGGCTGCCCTTGGCCCCGGAACCCGCGGGGAGGCTGGCCGCCGTGGGCGTTCCTCTGGAGAGGTCCGGTTTTATCACATTGGGACCCAAAAAGGCCACAAGTCTCTCCTCTTGGGAAGAGACCTATCCCATCCGCCCACACCTCCTGTTCCTGCCCGCATTCCGTCCTCACTAGTGCGACACGGAGGTGTTCCTCGGCTCCCACCAGACCCGCCGCCTACCCCGCGCCCCACCTCTCGGCGCTCCCCTGGGGCGTCCTTCTTCCACCTGCGGCTCCACGGCCGGAGCCCAGCCCCGGACAGCGCTGGGGCCCTGCCTCCTGCCCTGGCGCCCGCGCGGGTGCGGGTCGGGGCCGGGCCACGGGATCCCTCCCACGCCGCCTCGGGCCGCGCGTCCCGGCTCTTTCTGCGGGAGGAACTCTCCGAGTCGCTCTCCTAGAGCCGGCAGAGATGCAGGGCTGCGGGGAGGCAGCGAAGGCAGCGAAATCCGCCCGCCGCCCGCGGCTGCACCGTCTCGCGGCTGCACCCGGGCTGGCGGCGTCGCCGCAGCTGCGTTGATCCCAGAAAAAAGTCCCGCGTTCCAGTCGGACGCAGGATCCGCCAGAACCGCATCCAGCGTCCCGCACCAGCGCCCCGGTCCCGCTCGCCGCCTGTGTCAAAGCCAAAGTCCGGGCCCCGCCGCCCGCGCCTCCGCCGGCACCACGGCCACGCCTCCCCCCGCGCGGCAACTCCGCCCCGGGACTCCCAGGGCACGTGGGGGCGGGGCCAGCGCGCGCGGCGGGGGCCGGGGAGCGCGGAACCCCGGAGCGCGGGGGCGGGGCCCTGGAGTGAGAGAGGAGGGGCGCGGAGTGAGGGGGCGGGGCCACGGGCGAGGGGGCGGGCCGAGTGCCTGTGCGGTTAAAGACGGAACTCGGGAGCTCGGAGGCGGAGCTATGGCGGGAGGGGCGGGCCTCGGGGGGCGCGGAGGTGGGACTTGGGACCTGGGGGGCGTGGCCTACGCCCTGTCCTTTGCAAAGGGTCACCTGGGGGCAGTGGCGGAGTTCCTGACTTGGGGTTGCCACCCTAGGCCGAGGGCGGCTGTGCGGCTGGGTGGCTGTTTAGTCTCTTCCCCGAGGTGAGGCCTGGGCGGCTGCTTTTGGCAGGCGGAGCCCCACAAAGGAGAGGGGCGCCCAGGGACCCACACTACCCGGCCTCTCTTTGGGGCTTGGGGCAGAGTCAGGGCAGCGGGGCAGGAGCCTCCCTCAGTTCTACAGTTAAACCTGAGGATGTTCGAGAGGGGACGGGATGGGGTCTTTTCAACTTCTGTCCCCCACTTTCGGCCTCTTTTCTTCCACTGGAAAGAAAATGCCAGTTGGAAATGAAGGCTGCTTCCCCAAATTCAGAAGTTTTGGGGTCATACCACAAAATGACAGTGAGTTAGAGATTAAAGATCCTGCTGCTTTACACTGGACACACAGAACTAGAGTATTCAATCAAACAAACCGCGCGGTGACCGTGAAAAACTTTGACCCTGGTCGTCTAATGCTCTCTGAGGTCTCATCCCCAACCAGCGTCACTGCTTTCAAGTCCCCAGGCCAGGTCAGCAGAAACAGTCACTCTCAGGGAGACGTGTGAAATGAGAGGCAGCTAAGGCTCGCAAAATGCGATTGCCTTTGAGGTACAGTCCCCTACTGTGTGTTCTAGTGGGGACTCTTAATTGCAAGTGACAGAAATCCAAGTCACACTACCTCAGACAAAAACGGGGGGTTTCCTGGTTCTGGCGTGGAAAAGTTAGGGAGTAGATCCTTTCTCAAGCATGGCTGCATCCAGCTCAAATGATGCCATCAGGACCTGCTCCCACCCGCTCCATCTATCAATTTCCACTTGCCCCCTCCCCATGCTACACTACATTGTGCCCCTCCCTTCTGCCTGTAATTAGGTTGAAGTAAGAAAACAATTGTTTAGGAAAAGCAGGAGAATCCCTTTTAGAGGAGGGAAAAGTCTTTGTGGAACAGAATGCCTTGCTGAGCTTTTGTGGCTGTGGGTGGGCAGCCTGGGGTCATGGCTAGTTGGGTTAGAAGTAGAGAAACCACTTATTTTATGTCCAAACCAGGACGCTTTGGAGGGTCAGAAGGCCACTATTAACTTCACTGGCACAGCAGGCATGATCTGGTCTTATTCCCCGTTAAGCTGAGCATGCGCACCCCTTGGTAGAAATGAAACCAAGAGGTACCTCAGCTGTGGTGCATTAAAACAAACAAAACCAATGATGGGGTTAAATTTTAAATGCCAGAGCAAGGGTTGCGGAGCAATTGAAACCCTCATGTGTTGTTAGTGGGGGTGTAAGATGGTACAACCACTTTGGAAATCAGTTTGGCAGTTTCTTAAAAAGTTAAACATACATTCGCCCTTCGACCCAACCATCCCATTCCTAGATACGTAACCGAAGAGGAAGGAAAGCATGAAATTCAAAGACTCGTACGTGACTAGGAGACTTACTTGTTAGAGGTAAGATCCAGAAACAACCCCAATCCACCACAAATTGTGGTAAAACCATACAATGGAGTACAACTGAGCAATAAAGAAGGCTATTAATATAGACAATACTGAAGAATCTCCAAATCATACTGAATGAAAGAAGGCAGGCCAAAAGGAAAGAGAAGAACATTATGTGTGATTCCATTTATACAAAACTCCAGAAAATACCAGCTAATCTGCAGAGAGAGGAAGATCAGCAGATGGTTGGAGATGCGATGGAGGGAGGCTTGGATGAAAAGGGACACGGGAAACTTGGGGGTGGGGGGGTGTGGAGATGGAAATGTTTGCAAGGTCATGGTTTCATGGGTATATGTATGTCAAAAGTGATAGAATTGTACACTTTAAATATGTGAGGTTTAGTAGACTTCAATTTACCTCAATAAAGTTGGGGAAAATCTTCAAAAAGTAAAAAGGAACACTCTCTGAGCCTAATAAAAAAGAGATGGGTTTATTTTGGGGAGGAGTAGGTGACTGAGGGTGAAGAGGAGGGGTTGATAGGGAGCAAAGGATGCCCAAGAAGTTGAGTCTGGAGCTCACAGGGGTCCAAGAGTCACCTCATTAACATAAAAGACCACTTTGTCACTCTCAACACGTAAATTCCAAGTGTTTGGGGAGCTGTGAGCCCACAACTGTGGATGAAAACCAAATATTTTATGAAGCACAGTGTTGCAACGGATATAGCAACCGACATTTACCTAATTAGCAATTAAAACCGTGGGATGCTCCAGTGGCCTTGTAGTCCTGGTTTGAAAAGTAATGATAATTTTGACTTTTAAAAAGCTTATAACGTCGACACTTTGAATATTCAATTCTTTCTTCTTTCAACTCTGAGTGATTGGTCTCAAAATGATACCAAACTTAACAGACATCATCATACTATACAGAAATGTTCCTTTGCATAACGTAATATACTGTTTTTGTCTGGTTTTGGTATTAGGGTAATGCTGGTCTCGTAGAATGAGTTAAGGAAGTATTCCTTCCCCTTCACTCTTCTGGAAGAAATTGTAAAGAATTGGTATTATTTTCTTCCTTAAATGTCTGGTAGAATTCACCGGTAAAACCATCTGGGCCTGGTGCTTTCTGTTTGGGAAGGTTATTCATATTTATTCCATTTCTTTAAGAGATATAGGCCTAGTCAATCTGTCTATTGTGTAAGCTCCCTCCCCCAGAATGAAGTTTTTAAAGTGAGTTAATAAAAAACAATTCCGTGAGACAGTTTGCAGCTGGGAAGGGCAGAGATCCCCCCGATAAAGAAAACAACTCCAAGACCATGTGGATTCCTGCAACAGAGAGGAATTGACAGGTCTGCTCCAACCACGAAGACAAGAGGAGAAACAGTCCAGAGATGGAAGACGCTGACAACGCCTTGCCACGCTAGCAGTCAGCAGCTGTGCGTCACAGCAGGTTGCCTAGGACCAAACCAGAGAGGGTCGGACCTGCATTGCCACCATGTGCCCACCATCCAGATATCATTGCTGACATGTACACTTAAGGAACTGTTTGACATTGAAACGGGAACTCAGAACTGTTGGACATGGAAATTGGGACTCAAACATTTTTTGTTATTATATGTTTATTTCTAGTCTGCAGAGGCAAGATTTTTTAAAGGAATGAAATGGGGAAAAAAATAGATACAGAGGCAAAGAAGCATTGAACAGACTGTCAAACTACAGCAGGAAGGCAGGGGAGGTTGCGGGGCGGGGGGGGGGGCTGTAAGAGATCAACCGAAGGACTTGTACGCATGCATATAAGCATAACCAATGGATACAAGACACTGGGCGGGGCGTGGGGGGGCAGGTAAAGGCATGTACTGGGGGGAAGGGGAGGCCGGGGGAAGGTCAATGGGGAAAAAAAAAAGGAGACATATGTACTATTTGTAATACTTCAAACAATTAAAAAATAAAATAATAAAATAAAATAAAATAAAATAAAAAATAAAAAACAATTCCGTGACAATATAGTAAATACAAAGAATTGTGTGTGTGTGGGGGGGGGGGCGGGGAATCCCCATTTAGGTTCTATTTGTCTGTTTGAAGATGCGTTAGCCTACCTGCCAAGGAGTCGCTGCTGAGACAGGCAGAGGAGCCGATTTCTTCTGGTTAGATACATGGATGCGGAGGAAGAAATAGCTTCCAGTCATTCTTACGTGCCAACCTGCATCTGTCCTGGTTTTACTAACGGGCTTAGCATCAGCCCCCACAATAGAGACCAACCCCAGTAAAAAGCAGATTCTTCCACTCACCCCTCCCGTGGAACCCAGAGTGTAAATTCTTTCTCCGTCAGTGAACTTGACCTTCTCCCAGGGAAGTGGAATGAAACCTGGACAGTACCGGTCTGAGTGCCTTTGCATCGTATTCCTCCTTTAAAGTTCATAGTCTCCCGACGGATGTTTTGTTTCATTTCACGGCTGACAACTGAAGGCCTTTGTCATCTCCCCGACACGCTAAATGCCTTTCCAAATGGCACTTGGTTTCTTACGGAGCATTTGCCTGGAAATTGTCGGAGCAAAGTCCCAACAGAACGAGGAGGCTCCATTTACAAGACCAAATGGAGAGCATTTACCATCAGAGGCGCTGTGTTGTCACCCTCCCCCCGCCAACCTCCAGGATTATTATTATTATTACAGAAAATAATATTCATTAATCTTTAAAGTAATACGAGTATGACCATCACACTTAGGAACTCCGGCTCCTGTTGGTTTTATTCATTTCCTCTTAAAAGCAACATTTCCAGTTAGTTTCAGGCTTCCACTTCTTCACAGAACAGTGTATTCTTTCTTGTTTATTAAATTGGGGGTTTTTGAAACATCCTTCTTGGCAAAGCGCTATGACTTTGTTTTCTGAATGTCTAATCAGGAGACTTCTCTTAGCACAGGATCCCCCAGAGTCAGAAGAGGGAGTGAGGCAACTTATTTCTACTTTAGGGTAAATCAAGGCAATGCCCTGGACCCCTGCACTTCTGGGGGTGGGGGTGGGGGTGAGGAGGCGCCTCCAGCCAGGCCATGTGTCAGGGTGAGGCCCCTGTGCACCTATGGACAGCAGGTGCATCTCACCTGCCCTGCCTCCCACGTTAGGCTCACCTGGCAGCAGCCCAGTGCCCACTGTTGACTTCATGCCAGGTTCAAGTTCATGATGCACTTTCTGCTCGTCACCTTCTCTTTCGGCCTTTCGCCATTTCCATGGGTGTTCTTTTAAAGCCCCATTTCTCCTAAATAATGGGAAACGTAATGTCTGATAAGTCTAGTCCCTGACCTCACAGCCCCACTTCCAGGAGTGACTCCCTTAAGAAATAACCTCCGAGGCCCTAGAGAGCATCCCCCAAAGTACATGCCGTCCAAGGGGGTGAGGACGAGGAATTTAGAAGACACAGAAGTATGGGAAATTGGATCATCCCCCGCCCCAAACCTTATACCTTTTAGCTATATCCTCAAATCCTCTCATTCCTACCCCTTCCCCAGCCCAACAAGTTAGTACTAATCTACCTTCTGTCTCTCAAGAGTTGCCTATTCTGGACATTTCATCTAAATGGAATCATAGAATATGAGCCTTTGTGATCAGCTTCTTTCACTTAGCATCACGTGGTCACGGTTCACCCACATTGTAGCACGTATCAGTACTTCACTCCTTTTCATGGGTGGGCTCCACTGTGGGAACGGGCCACACTGGCTTTCCCCCTCATCAGCTGATGGGCATTTGGATTCTTTCTATCGTTTGTTATTATGAACTAGAGGCCTGTTGCATGAAGATTCGTGCAATAGGCCTTCCTTCCCCTGGCTGCCGGCACCAGTTTTCCTCCGGCACCCGGGACCCAGGCCTTTGCTCTGGCCGCTGCCTTCCGTCTTCGCTCCAGCGGTAGCGCCACTCCTATAGCTCCCTCCGCCCCCGCCCTCCCCCTCGTAGCAGGTGTCCCGCCCCGCCCAGCCACTCTGCGCCTGCATGCGTGCTGCCCAGAGGCCTGGAGCAGCTGGGGGGCAGGGCCACCGCCATCTTTGTCAGGTTAATTTGCATACTCACTCCTGATTGGCTGGTGGGTGTTGCAAAGTGATGGCCAATTTGCATATTTCTCTTTTATTAGTGTAGATAATGCCGCTATGAGCATTCATGTTTTAGTGTAAACATAAGCTTCCTTTCTCCTGGATATATACCTAGGAGTGGAGGTTCTGGGTCATGTGGCAACTCTGCTTAACTTTGTGAAGGTATTGCCAGACCCTCCCACACAGTGGCTGCCCCAAGTACACCCCCAGCAGAGTGTGAGGGTTCTTATTTCTCCACATTCTCCCCAACGTGCCTCTGTATCTCATTGTTGCCTGTAGCCATCCTTGCTGTGTGAAGAGGTCTCTCACTGTGGGTTTGCTCTGCATTTTTCTGATTACTAACGACACTGAGCATCTTGTCCTGTGCTTACTGGCCATTTGTGTATCTTCTTTGGTGAACTGATTTCTGTTTATGATTCTACTTTATCTCCTTGGTGGCTTATTCGCTGTAAATCTTGTATCATTATTTTAGTGGTTGTTTTAGGGTTCACATACATCCTTAACCTAGCACTATCAACCTTCACGTGAGATTATCCCACCTCATGTATATTCAAGAACCTTCCAAGCATGCACTTCTATTTATCCGCTCCCCTTTTGTGCTGGTGTCATCACTTCGCTGGTTAAATTAGATGCTCTCTGACCGACTTATTTCGCTTAGCAAATACCTTAATCAATAAAGAAAAAAATTTACATAAGATGGTTTACCATTTAAAAAAAAATTAGATGTTCTCCTCTGTGCAGTTTACCTGTGCTCTGCGACCCAGAGGGGATAGGACTTCCCCTGGGAAGCGAGAAGAAGGGACATACTTGGGCTCATTCTTTCGCATTTTGCATTGTTCCTGGAGGGCAGGCCTGGCCCAGCTGTCGGGCTCTCCAGAGGGAACATGAAGGGCAGAGCAGACCTCGGAAGGGTAGGGGTCCTGTCCATCGGCATCCCCAAGGCTCCTCCACCAGGTTCCTGATTCTCCTGGCTGCCTTCCTCAGATCCACACCCTGTGCTGGATTCATGACTAATAAGTCTGTCAGCTGCAGGAATTGTATGTGAATAGGGTGGAGCGACAGGGAGACCTGGGCTCAAATACCAGCTCTACCACTTACAGGTGCGTAACCCCAGGACAAGACACTAAACTCTCGTGAGCCTCAGGTTCCTCATCTATAAAATGGGAATAAAAAGCCTCATCTCAGAACGTCACTAAAAAGATTAAATGAAGTGACTCAGGGAAAAGTGTCCAGCCTGTGACATTACAAGCGCTTCATTAATATTTTTATCCCTTCTGTATGCCTCACTGTCTGCAATTGCTAATTATATTTCTACATTCTTTATGTTTCTCAAACACTCAGAATTCATCGAGTCTTTCTCCTCTTCATACCCTAAAGATTCTAGTGAGTTAAATATTTTTATGGGCTTGTCACCAACTCCCTACTTTTCCATTTATTGGGCAGACTCAATGTCAGGGCACCGAGCCTGCCTCTTTTCCAAAGCTAGCTATCAACCCCATAAGGATCAGCTCCCTGAGGATGGGCAGGGTGCCTCAAACTTGGCCCTGTGGACCTTTGGGGCCAGAGCATTCTGCGTTGTGTGGGACTGTCTTGTGAAGCAAAAGATGTTTAGCAGCACCCATGGCCTCTACCCACCACAGGCCAGTAGCACCCCCTCAGTTGTAAAAACCAAAAATACCTGCTGAAATTGCCAGCTATCTTCTGCGGGGCGGTGGGGGGGGGGGGGGCGGGTGCAAAGCCTCCCCCAGGTGTGAACCCCGGGGATGGGATTGGTGTCATTCCCTTCTACCCGTGAGAAAGCCAGAACTCAGAGAGGTCAAGGGCTTTGCTCGGGGTCACACAGCTACCAAGCAGTGGGGGCAGGATTCCAGGAAGTCCAGTTGGCTCTAAGCCCCGCATTCTGCTGACTCGGGGGCGTCCTCTCCTCTGCAAATACAGCCTCAAATGCCTTTGACATCGGGCCCTAAACTCTGCCTTTTGTGCCGAAGGTGCCTGAACTCTGGACTCTTCCCTCTGAAAGCCAAGAATGGGTGCTGAGGGGCGAGATTAGGCCATCACTGCTCACAGACAGGGCTCCGGGGCCACAGGCAACACGCTACATGCCCCTGGCACCGGCATGCTTCTCCTTGACGTGAGGGTGTTATGGTTGGAATCATGTCCCCCAGGGATATGCTGAGCTCCTGGCTCCGGTCCCTGTGAATGGGATCTTATTTGGAAATGGGGCCATTGCCTGCATGACTGAGTTAAGATGAAGTCATTCAGATGGGCCCTGTCCCATTACGACTGCTGTCCTTATAAACCAGGAAATCTCGGACACATTCAGCAGGAAGGCGGCCACGGGAAGGAGGCGCAGAGGTTGGGGCGATGCTGCCACAAGCCCAGAAGCCCTTGGAGCGTCCAGAAGCGGGAGAGTGAGGAAGGGCCCCCCCCCCACCCCCCCAGAGGCGCCGCAGGAGCACGGTACTGTCCACACCTTGATTTCAGGCCTCCGGCCTGCAGACCGGGGAGCGAATACATTTCTGTGGTTTTAGCCAGGAAACCACTGCAGGGGAGTACTCCCCCCATCCTCCGGTCGCCCTGAGCACCCCAAATTCTGATTTGGCAGCGCTCCTCGCTCCCCAGGCAGTTAGCATATCTGGCCATTAATCAAAGTCAGGAAAGATATGTAACTTTCCTACAATAAGCTCACAAGTTAGATTGTGCCTCCCCGTAATCGCGTGGCGGAGATATGGATCTGGCAGCGGAGTGACGACTCCGGGACCTCCTGCACAGCAGCTGCCCGCACGGACGCCTTCCCGGATTGGCAGCAGCAGGGACTCGGCAGGGCAGTGCCTTATCTTGCCTGGTAACAGGAGGTACCATACCGTCCCGAGATAAGGAGGAGCGACTTCGTAGCATCTGACTCAGTGGCCTTGGTCTCCTGCAGGTCACAGATAAACAGACGGAGGGACGTGAACCTTAGCCAACCACGAGGAAATGAACACTAGACAGGAAGCGAACAAAATCAGCCAGGATCATTAAGAATCCAAAACCCAAAGCCATTTGCTCCAGGCGAGGAAACAGGTAGCAGCAAGTGCACTCACATGTACACTGAGATGCTGCAGGCTAAAGCAGCCCTGAGAAGCCGGGTGTATCCCAAACAGGTCTGTCACCTGGCCCAGCCACGCCCCAGAGTGGGATCCAGGTTTAAGGACTGTGTGGACAAGCAGTCCTGGGGAGTGTTCGCTAGTATAATCTCCCTCTGGAGAGTTCATAAGGCCCATGAGCATATTAAAGACTTTGACCCCGGCCAGTGTAGCTCAGTGGTTGAGCATCAGCCTATGAACCAGGAAGTCAGGGTTCAATTCTTGGGCAGAGCACCTGCCCGGATTGCAGGCTCGATCCCCAGTAGGGGGCGTGCAGGAAGAGGCCAATCAATGATTCTCTCTTATCATTGATGTTTCTATCTATCTCTTCCTTCATCTCTGAAATCCTATCTAATAAAGAGGTAATATGCAAATTGACCATCACTCCAACACACAAGATGGCCGCCCCATGTGGTCAAAGATGGCCACCCCCATGTGGACACAACATGGCCACTACAAGATGGCCAGCAGGGGGGCCAGGCCTGCAAGAGAGGGCAGTTGGTGGGGGACCACGCCTGCAGGGGAGGAAGTTAGGGGTGACCAGGCCTGCAGGGGAGGGCAGTTAGGGGTGACCAGGCCTGTAGGGGAGGGCAGTTAGGGGTGACCAGGCCTGTAGGGGAGGGCAGTTAGGGGTGACCAGGCTTTCAGGGGAGGGCAGTTGGTGGGGGGGGGGACCAGGTCTGCAGGGGAGGGCAGTTGGGGGTGACCAGGCCTGCAGGGGAGGGAAGTTGGGGGGGGACCAGGCCTGCAAGAGAGGGCAATTGGGGGGGACCAGGCCTGCAAGAGAGGGCAATTGGGGGGGACAAGGCCTGCAGGAGAGGGCAGTTGGGGGGGGGGGGGGACAAGGCCTGTAGGGAGTGGTTTTTGGGAGGGACAAGGCCTGCAGGGGAGGGCAGTTGGGGGTGACCGAGCTGGCAAGGGAGGGCAGTTAGGGGTGACCGGGCCAGCAGGGGAGGGCAGTTGGGGGTGACTAGGCCTGTAGGGAAGGACAGTTAGGGGTGACCAGGCCAGTAGGGGAGGGGAGTTAGGGGCAATCGGGCCAGCAGGGAGCAGTTAGGCGTTGATAAGGCTGGCAGGGGAGTGGTTAGGGGGTGATCAGGCTGGCAGGCAGAAGCGGTTAGGGGCACTCAGGCAGGCAGGCAAGCAAGTGGTTGGGAGCCAGCAATCCTGGATTGTGAGAGGGATGTCCAACTGCCCGTTTAGGCCCGATCCTAGTGGGGTCAGACATCCCTCGAGGGGTCCCAGATTGGAGAGGGTGCAGGCTTGGCTGAGGGACACACACACCCCAGTGCACAAATTTCGTGCACCGAGCCTCTAGTCAATTATATAATTACTAGAGTCCTGGTGCACGAAATTCGTACACCAGTAGGTCCCTTAGCCTGGCCTGCACCCTCTTGCAATCTGGGACCCCTCTGGGGATGTAGCAGTGCTCGAAGTGGCACGTGGCTGGGGAGGAACCTGAACCAGGGCAGGGCGCCATGCCACTCCTGCTCATTCCGGCCCCACTGCACCTGCTGCCACTGTGCTTGCCAGCCATGAGCCTGGCTTCTGGCTGAGCGGTGCTCCTGCTGTGGGAGTGTACTGACCACCAGGGGGCAGCTCCTACATTGAGCGTCTGCCCCCTGGCGGTCAGTGCGCATCATAGCGACCAGTCAACCAGTAGTTCAGTCGACTGGTCATAATTGTCACTTAGGCTTTTATACACTGAGTGGCCAGATTATTATGATCTCTGAACGCATAATAATCTGGCCACTCAGTGTGTGTGTGTGTGTGTGTGTGTGTGTGTGTGTGTATATATATACATATATATATATATATATATATATATATATATATATATATATATATATATTATGAGGCCCAGTGCATGAATTCGTGCATGGGTGGGGTCCGGCCAGCCTGGCCAGGGGGAGGGGACATGGGCGGTTGGCCGGCCTGCCTGCTGGTCGAACTCCTGGTGGAGGGGACAATTTGCATATTAGCCTTTTATTATATAGGATAGACACTGCGTGGCCAGATTATTTATGCGTTCAGAGATCAGCATAATCTGGCCACTCAGTGTATATATAGATATTTAAAAAAATTTTTAATTTTTTAAAGATTGAGAAATTCTGCTGGAAAGACACCTATTCAAGGCCTCTCGGGGGATGCAGTGCAATGCACCTCGGAATATGAATGCATTCTGGCCCGTCTGTTTTGCAGACTGTGAGGCTGAGGCCCAAGAAATTAGATGCCCTCTCAAAAGTCGCCCAGACAGAAAGTGACCTTGTGTGCCTGGACTGGGATGTTCAGATCCCAAACCCAGTGCTCTTTCTACGTTTTCGTTTTCCCATTAATTAGTTTATTAATAAACATTTGAGTGTGACCATGTGGGGATGTGGGAATATAAAAATGAAGAAGGCAGGCCTTACCTTGCACGTCATTTGCTATTTCTGGAATAAATGAGCAACAGAATAGCAAGCGGTGGAAAGGTTGTGGGGAGGGAGGGAGGGAGCAGCTGACTGGGATGAATATAGAACCAGCCAGTCTGGAGGTTTCAGATTAGGTTACTGCTGTTCTAGGAAGTCCCATCATCGGGACCCATTGTCCCCACCACCCACGGCCCCTTCAGAGAGGTGGCAGCCAGAGTCTGGCTGCCCCGGGCCACCCGCTAGCCTGGCTGAGCTGATGGGTTAGGGGTCCCAGCCGCAAGCTGCCAGACCCTTAGAATACACTGGCTTCCCCAACATGAGGTGTCGGATCTGATTTCTTCAAATTGGAACTGGGGGCGACAGAAAAGGCAGTGGCCTGGGAGGCTGAAGACAGTGGAGCATCTGAGGAGAGAGTGTGGGGGAGGGAGGGTACTGGAGGGTGGAGGGCAGGGGACTCCAGTCTTGGTTAGTAAAATTATGGTAAAATAGCCGAAACCGGTTTGGCTCAGTGGATAGAGCGTCGGCCTGCGGACTGAAGGGTCCCAGGTTCGACTCCGGTCAAAGGCATGTACCTTGGTTGCAGGCACATCCCCAGTAGGGAGGTGTGCAGGAGGCAGCTGATCGATGTTTCTAACTCTCTGTCCCTCTCCCTTCCTCTCTGTAACAAATCAATAAAATATATTTTTTAAAAAAATTATGGTAAAATACACGTAACATAAAATGTACCACGCTGACCATGTTAAATGTCCAGGTCAGTGGCATGAAGTGCATTCACACTGTTGTGCAACCATCACCACCATCACCCCAGACCTTTCTCTTTATCTTCCAAAACTGGAACTCTGTCCCCTTAAACATTAACTCCCCATCCCTCCCCTCCTCCCGGCCCCCGGCATCCTCCATTCTACTTCCTGTCTCTGTGAATGTGACTCCTCTAGGGACCTCCTAGATGAGGAAACCCAGGACCTGTCCTTTTGGGACTGGCTTATTTTGGTTAGCTAACATCTCCGAGGCCCATCCACGTAGCACCATGCGTCAAACTTCCTTTTCACGGCTGAGCAGTATCCCCCTGGATGTACAGATCATATGTTCATCCATCCACAGACGTGTGCTTACGTGGCTCCCACTATGGGCTATTTGAATAATGCTGCTGTGAGCATAGCTGCACAATTTCCTCTGTGAGACCTTTTCCCAATTCTTTTGGGGGTCAAGACACCTGCCGGGGGTGCAGGAGGAAACGGGGGGCTGCCTAGGGCTGAGATGCTGCACACTCAGCTGAGGTCCAAGAAGGTGGGGTGACGGTGGAGCTCTTCCTCTGTGTTTTTCTCCTGGTGCCTAAGGTTGGGGGGCTACCTCCCAGCCCACACCACAGGGAGCCTCTGTCCAGGCAGAGACAGATCTGCCTGAGGCACTGTGGCCAGAACCCTTGCTTCCCCGCCCTTCCCCACGCTTTTCCAGCGGGCTTTCTGGAACGTAAGCTCCGTGAGGGCAGCGGTGGTTCCATATGGGTCCCTCACCCATTTCCAGCACCTGCTGAGATCCTAGCACAAAAGGCACCTTTTACTCAAATGACATTTGATAAGTCATTAACACTTTATATATTAAATATATATATATATATATATATATATATATATATATATATATAGAGAGAGAGAGAGAGAGAGAGAGAGAGAGAGAGAGAGAGAAGATTTCAGAGAGGAAGGGAGAGAGAGAGATAGAAACATCAATGATGAGAGAGAATCATTGATTGGCTGCCTCCTGCACCTCCTACTGGGGATGGAGCCCACAACCTGGGCATGTACCCTGACCCGGAATTGAACTGCGACCTCCTGGTTCATCGGTAGATGCTCAACCACTGAGCCACACCGGTCAGGCATCATTAACACTTCAAAGTTAGTTCAATCACTATGTTCTTGTTTCTATCTCCCCCCCATAAACTTCCACCTCTTAGTTTTTTATTTTCTTTTTCATCACCCAGGGTTCATAGTTTACATTAGGGTTCACTCTTCTGTGCGTTTTGACAAAGGTATAATGACATGTATCAGCCATTACGGTGTCCTAAGTTTCACTGCCCCAGGAATCCTCTGTGCTGCGACGGTCCACTCCTCCCTCCCGCAGCCCCCACTCCTGACAACCACTGAGCTGCCCTGTCTCCGCGGTTCTGCCTTTTCCACGTCATCTCGTTGGACGCGTGCAGTAGGTAGCCTTTCAGATGGGCCTCTTCCACTTAGTCCGATGCATGTGAGGGTCCTCCGTGTCTTTCCAGGGCCTGAGAGCGCATCTCTTTTTGGCATCGAAGGCTCTTTCATCGTCTGGAGGGGCCACAGCTTATCCATGCACCTACCGAAGGACACCCTGGATGCTTCCACGTTTGGGCGATGGTGAAAAAGCTGCCATAAACACCTGTGTGCAGGTTTTTGTAGGGACCGAAGTTTTCAGCTCCTGAGAGCAAACGCCAAGGAATGTGACTGCCGGATCGCGCGGTCAGAGCGTGTGTACTTCTGGAAGGAACTGCCGACCTGGCTTCCAAAGTGGCTGCACCGCCCTGCGCTCCCACAGCAGAGAGGGAGTTCCCATCGCTCCCGTGCTCTCTGGGTTTTGGCTGCTCTCATAGGTGTGAGTGGCAACATCTTGTTTTCATTCTCAGTTTCCTGACGGCCTGTGATATGGAGCGTCTGCTCATAGGTATAGTTGCCATCTGTATGTATACCCTTCGGTGAGGTGTCTGTTCAGACCTTTGCTCGTTTTTGGTGAGTTTTAAGAGTTCTTTGTATGTTTTGGAGAACAGCCCGTTATCAGCTATGT